>NW_025999960.1:557481-605145 GCF_001458135.2 Marmota marmota marmota | reverse complement strand
AAAAAAAAAAAAAAAAAAAAAAAAAAAAAAAAAAAAAAAAAAAGAAACTATAGAACTCAATAACACAATCAATAACTTAGACTTAACATATATAGAATATTTCCTCCTTCAACAAGCGAATACACTTTCTTCTCAGCAGCACATGGATCCTTCTCTAAAATAGACCATATAATATGCCACAAAGCAAATCTTAGCAAATATAAAAACGTAGAGGTACTACCCTGCATTCTATCAGATCATAATGGAATGAAATTAAAAATCAATGATAAAATAAGAAATAAAAGCTACTCCAACACCTGGAGACTATTTAATATGCTACTGAATGAACAATGGGTTGCAGAAGACATCCAGAAGGAAATTAAAAAATTCCTTGAGGTGAATGAGAACACAGATAAAACATATTGAAATCTCTGGGACACTATGAAAGCAACTCTAAGAGGAAAGTTCATTGCATGGAATTCATTCCGTAAAAGAAGAAAAAGTCAACAAATAAGTGACTTAACATTATATCTCAAAGCCTTAGGAAAAAAAAGAACAAATCAACAACAAAAGCAGTAGAAGACAGACATAATTAAAATTAGAGCTGAAATCAATGAAATTAAAACAAAAGAAACAATTAAAAAATTGACAGAACAAAAAGTTGGTTCTTTGAAAAAATAAATAAAATTGACAGCCCCTTAGCCATGCTAACCAAGAGAAGAGAGAAAACTCAAATTACTAACATAAGTGATGAAAAAGGAAATACCATGACAGACACTACAGAAAAACAGAAGATAATTAGAAATTATTTTGAAAACTTATACTCCAATAGAGTCATATAATTTGCCCAAATTGAATCAGGAAGATATCAAATTTAAACAGATCAATTTCAAGCGATGAAATAGAAGATGCCATCAGAACTCTACCAACCAAGAAAAGCCCAGAACCGGATGGATACACAGCTGAGTTCTACAAGACCTTCAATTTATTTCAGGAAATAGAAAAAGAGGAGCACTTCCAAACTCATTCTATGAGGCCAATTAAAAAATTGACAGAACAAAAAGTTGGTTCTTTGAAAAAATAACAGGAAGAGTGAAGCAGGTGCCGTCACTATACCAGACCTTAAACTATACTACAGAGCAATAGTAACAAAAACAGCATGGTATTGGCACCGAAACAGACTGGTAGACCATTGGTACAGAATAGAGGACACAGAGACTAACCCACAAAATTACAATTATCTTATATTAGACAAAGGTGCCAAAAACATGCATTGGAGAAAAGATAGCCTCTTCAATAAATGGTGCTGGGAAAACTGGAAATCCATATGCAACAAAATAAAATTAACCCCGTATCTCTCACCATGCACAGAACTCAACTCAAAATGGATAAAGGACCTAGGAATTAAACCAGAGACCCTATGTCTAATAGAAGAAAAAGTAGGCCCTAATCTCCCATCATGTGGGATTAGGCCCCGATTTCCTTAATAAGAATCCTTTGGCGCAAGAATTAAAATCAAGAAGCAATAAATGGGATGGACTCAAACTAAAAAGTTTCTTCTCAACAAAAGAAACAATCTGTGAGGTGAATAGAGAGCCTGCACCTTGAGAGCAAATCTTTACCCCTCACACATCAGATAGCGCACTAATCTCTAGGGTATTTAAAAAAAAATAAACTCAAAAAGCTACACACCAAAAAAAACAAATAACCCAATCAACAAAAGGGCCAAGGACCTGAACAGACACCTCTCAGAAGATGATATACAATCAATCAACAAATATATAAAAAAAATGTTCATCATCTCTAGCAATTAGAGAAATGCAAATCAAATCTAAGATTGCATCTCACTCCAGTCAGAATGGCAGCTATTATGAAGACAAACAACAATAAGTATTGATGAGGACGTGGGGGGGAAAAGGCACACTCATACACTGCTGGTGGGACTGCAAATTGGTGGAGCCAACATAGAAAGCAGAATGGAGATTTGTTGGAAAATTAGGAATGGAACCACCATTTGACCCAGCTATCCCTCTCCTCAGTCTATACCCAAAGGACTTAAAAACAGCGTACTATAGGGACACAGCAACATCAATGCTTATAGCAGCTTAATACACAATAGCTAAATTGTGGAACCAACATAAATGCCCTTCAGTTGATGAATGGATAAAGAGACTGTGGTACATATACACAATGGAATATTATTCAGCATTAAAAGAGAATAAAATTATGGCATTTGCAGGTAATGGATGGAGTTAGAGAAGATAATGCCAAGTGATGTTAGCCAATCCAAAAAAAAAAAATGCTGAATGTTTTCTCTGATATAAGGAGGCTGATTCATAGTGGGGTAGGAAAGGTAGAGTGGGAGGAATAGACGAACTCAAGATAGGGCAGAGGGGTAGGAGGGGAAGGGAGGGGGTATTGGGTTAAAAATGATGGTGGAATGTGATGGACATTATTTTCCAAAGTACATGTATGAAGACACAAATTGGTGTGAGTATACTTTGTATACAACCAGAGATAGGAAAAATTGTGCTCTATATGTATAATGAGAATTGTAACGCATTCCACTGTCATATATAAACTTTTAAAAAAATAAAAAAATTAAGTTGATCATTTTTAAAGAAGATAAAGAGGAAAAAAGGAAACTAAACAAGAAATTAAAAAGACTTTTAATTTTTTATTATTAAAAAAAAGAAGCTATGCTCGCTCCAGCAGCACTAGAAGATTAGCATGGCCCCTGAGCAAGGATGACACGTAAATTCATGAAGCATTACATATTCTTTATGGAACAAATCTAGGTGCTCTTCAACAGATGAATGGATAAAAATAATGTGGTATATATACACAACGGAATATTAATCAGCCATAAAGAAGAATGAAATATGGCATTTGCTGGTAAATTGATGGAACTGGAGACTATCATGCTTAGTGAAATTAGCTAATCCCAAAAAACCAAAGGTTGGATGTTTTCTCTGATATGCAGTTGCTAACACACAATGGTGTTGGGGAGGGATGGGAGTGCACTGGATTAGACAAAGGGGAATGAAGGGAAGGGAGGAGGGATGACAGTAGGAAAGACAGAATGATTTGGACAAAACTTTCCTATGTTCCTATATGAATATACAACAGGTTGTAACTCCACATCATGTACAACCACAAGAATGGAAAATTATAGTCCATGTACGTATAATATGTCAAAATGCATTCTAGTGCCATGTATATCCATAGAATACAAATTTTTAAAAAGAAGCAAAAATTAAATCATATAGAAAAAAGACAAAGAAGTAGAAACCAATGTTACCACCTGGAGTGTAACCACTGTAGACATTTTGGTGACCATCTTTTATCTTTTTAGATGAATTTCTTTATACATATAAGGAAGATACCACTATGAACACTCTGATTTCCAATTGCCATATTTGGGACATTTTTCAAAGTGAGTAAGCAGAGATCTTTTTTTTTTCTTTTTCTTAATTATAGATGGACACGATACCTTTATTTATTTTTATTTTTATGTGGTGCTGAGGATCAAATCCAGGGCGTCACTCATGCTAAGCAAGCACTTTAACACTGAGCTACAACCCCAGCCCTAAACAGAGATCTTAAACAACATAAGAACTCATAGTATTCTGTTGAAGGTAATTTGAAATAATTTATTTAACCAAGTCATTTTTGTTGGAGACTTTTTTTTTACTATTTGTTTGTTTGTTTGTTTGTTTTTGAGATAGGGTCTCCATAAGTAACCCAGGTTAGCCTGGAATTATGATCCTTCTAGCTCAGTCTTCCAAATTGCTAGGATTACAGGTTTCCTTAAAATTAACATCTTTATATGGACAGTGTTTGGTGTGTATTTAACTAGAAAATGGATTATAAACAAAATGTTACACATATTTTGCATTTTGGTACATATTTCCTAAAGGATTTGTTAAAAGAATAGAAGGGAGAGTAGACAAGAGCAAAGATGATACATGCATGTATGCAAACATCACCATGAAAATGATTAATTATACAATTAATATGCATTAAAATTACAATAAAAGTAAATAAATCAAAACAAAAAGGCCTTTTTAACTTATACCAATTTACTCTAAGCATTAGAAGAGAATTCAACCAATAACCACATATCAGTTTAAATAAATAAATAAATAAACTGCATTAGATTATTGTCCTAGGATAGAGAATGAAGTAGTAAGGTTTGATAAAGTAATACCAAAGGCTTGCCTTGCCCATTTCTTGCTCACTCCTACACTCAAGTTATATTAAATGACCTAGAATATATACAACAACAAAAGTAGTTTTCAGTTATATTTCAAGGACAGTTAACACAATAGCTTCTGATAACTCCTATTTGAATTGTACTTGGCAATTTCAAATAATTTCACCTTTATTATCTTTCTGGATAATTTAAAAAAACTTTAGTTGTACAGGGACACAATATCTTTATTTTTTTTAATGTTTATTTTTTAGCTGTAGTTGGACACAATACCTTTATTTTATTTATTTATATGTGGTGCTGAGGATTGAACCCAGGGCCTCACGTGTGCTAGGCGAGGGCTCTACCACTGAGCCCCAACCCCAGCCCTCTTTCTGAATAGTTTTTAAAATTCTGTGAGATGGACCAGAAGGAAATGAATCATCACCATTTCATAGAGTTAAAAACAACTGAAACTAAAAAATATATACATGAGAAAAAAATATATGCATATGCGTATGTGAGTATGTCCCCACAGGGATACACAGGGAATGACAGAAAAAAAACTCAATAGTTGTTATCACAAGCCGAGTAAGGCACAAGAACAGGTCAATTCTAATGTTGTTGGAAGATGTAAATTCTTTTTATTATTCTTTATCTCATGTTAATAGTGTATTCATAGATTTTTATTACATTTTTTATGAAAACTAAAACAAAGACAACATAAAATGATACTAATTTCTAACAAGATAATAGTCATGAGAAAGAAATTTTTAGGGCAGTATTACACACAAATGTTAATACAAATCCTAAGTAAAGTGCTATTTTAAAAAGAGCCTGGGAGAATTCAAAAGGATAATGTGCTACAATCAAGAAAGCTTTATCTCAGCAAAACAAAAACAATGAGTGTTGAGTAGTCAATTTATAAAACTCAGTGGAGAAAAAATAATTACTCCTATATATGCCACAAAAGAATTTGATTAATTGATCAACCTTCATTACTGATTTAAAAAGTTTTATAAAATGCCTATCTAAATCCTCCTTTATATATAAATTTAAGATATGTCTCAGAGGTTTAATTTTAAGACAGCAAAATTGAATCAGCATATTTAACTTCAGTTTTCCTTCCTATAAGCCATCAAAATGGTACCCAAGCTAGTGTTCTTTAGAAAACAGAGCCAAAGGCAAAGTTTACTTACTGACACATGATTGAGAGGTATAAGCCTTAAATATCAAGAGTGAGGGGAAAAGGTAAGGGAGACAGGGAAGGAGGAAGAAACATTGCCAAATTGATGACAGCTTCACAAGAAAACCCAATGGGATTGTGCCATGGCCTAGGTTATATCCAGAAAGGAGTGATGGAACCCTGTTCTTAGAAGCAGTTCTTTCTCCTCATCTTACGTCCACCACTGACCTACATCAGCCACGCAGAGCATTAACATTCCCTCCCTTGCCCACATATACTTGTATGTGATACTGCCCAGCCCTATTGAGATAGTAGCTGAGGGAGAGAGACCCTACACCCTGCAGCATTGTTTCTGTGAATCAGGAGGAACTGGAGCATCTGTGGCTCAATGACAGCAGGACAATGGAAACTGTGCCAAAGCCTGATCTTCATTTGGAACAGCCTGAGATAGTCAGCAGCTCTGGGAGACCGAAGCAGCAGTGGCAGCCACTGAGCAAGGAGGTAAAGCCTAAGAGTTTAGGTAGAGATGAACAGACCTGTGGAGCAACATAATTAGGGAAATTAGAAAAGAAAACTAGAATTAAGTTCGAATCTGGAAGCCAAATAGATTAATGGTATCTAACTTAGCCAAGATAGTCAAAGCCTATCTGGGCAGTGTAAAAAGGGGTGGGTGGGAGAGGGGGACTTAGGCAAATTGGGACCCTAGGCCACCTACAGAGGATGTAAATGGTACTCACCTCCCTTCAAGAGTGATTTTCCTGGCCACCTATCACGTTCCCTATCATCTAGGGCAACATCTGGAACAACCTTGCTTACACCACAGAATTCTCAAAAAGCTCAGGAACTAATATCACACATTCTTCCTAGAATTGGGATGAAGATAAAGGATGGAAAGGGAGATCATCAAGGAGTACTGAGGGAAATACTTTGAAAAGTTATTAGATTATTAAATTTCCTTTTCTTTTCCAAACTGTTGGGTAACTGTCACGTTCCCATCTCAGAAGTTAAGGCTTTGTCTATGAAAAGGATAAATTAAGGGTTTCTCAACTAGGGACTAGAGTCAAATAGTGGGCTACCATACTAAAAAATCAGGCCTGATTTAACATAAGTATACTGAGGGTCATGCTGAGACTGCTGACCCCACCCCATTTCCAACATGCCTTCCAGAAGGCTCACAGTCTGTCCTCTATTTCCCAGGAAAGAGATTCAAAGATTCTTCCCTGACAAACCTAATCAGTATGAGATACCAACAGCTCAGGCTCCTCAACAATAGCCACATTACCCTACACAGAAGCTCAGAGTCAATCGGCCTCACCTATATGCTCAAAGATCCTAAATAGCTTTTAATTTCTTAGTTTTAATAATAGACACTCAACAATTATGATATAATTCTAATGATAAAGATTAAATTTCTGACATTAAAAATTAAAAGACAAAACAGCAACATGAAAAAAGAGTAAAATTTTCAAGCCTTCGAAAATAATCATTATTATATTCAGAGAGATAAAAGATTTTGCATCCATGATGAAAGAACAGGACAATCTTTTAAAATAGAGTATTCAGAAAGCAAATGGAGAAATTAAAGGAAAGGAAAATAGCGATAAAATAATTTTTTAAAATCAACCAATAAAAAAAATTAAAAAAAAAAATAATAATAATAATAAATAAATAAATAAATTAAAAAAAAAAAAATCTCCCAAGAGAGGAGGATGGAAATTAAGCAGGTGCATCAAATGCATCAACACAGTAGGTAAAATAGAACCACACCACTGTACATCATGATAAAACTTCATAACATAGAAGACAACGAGAATTGTCTAAAAGACTCCAGAGATTTATTTACAAAAAAAAAGAACTATGTACAAAGGATCAGAAATGGTTTTGAATTCATTACAGCAATACTGACTCCACACTGAAATAACAAATGCCTCCAAAATTCTGAAGGGAAATAATTTCAGCTCATGTGCAGTCAAATTATTAACCACATAGAAACATGGAATAACAAATATTTTCAGATGTAAGAACTCAAAAATTTCTTTCCCATTAATTTTCTCAGGAAAAGCTTAGAAATCATGTTTGCCAAAATTAGAAACAAACAACAACCAAAAGAGAGAGAGAGAGAGAGAGAGAGAGAAGAGAGAAATACATAGAAAACAAAGGAAAGATAGGGAAGGCCCCAGAACAAATGGTGGAGGTGACAAACGAGTGCTATGTACAAGGACATATTGGAGCCATCTGAAAAATCTGTGGCCAAGGACAGGACATACCTGTGCGGCTACCATTTCTGATAGACTTTAAAAAGAGAAAAAGTATCATAAATGTGAATGGATTATAACTACATGTTGAAACTCATAAATAATAAACAAGTAGCTAGTTGGAGACATCAGCAAGATGGCCAACTAGAAACCCTAGTCTCTGCCCCACTGCCCCCCTACAAAAACAAACAAAAGCCCCTACATTTTGACCAAAATAATTAACGGAAAGCACCAGAGAACAACAAAGAAGCAGTAGAAACCTTGTAGAGCACAGAACCTGAGGATAACCACGTTGGGAAGGAAGATAACACCTTGCCCCTGTGACCCAGTCCTGAACTGTGACAGACTTCTCCCTCTGGGGAAAAGGTAAGCAAGAGGACTCCAGTAGCTAATGTCCCCACCATGGACACCTGCAGTCTTCACTACTGGAGACACTTGCACAGGCTCTAAACCCAACTGAAGGATCTCCCAAGAGTCTACCCACTAAGCTAGCCCCAGAGAAATATCTAGCACTGTGTATTATCCCCCACCCCCTGTGTTTTATGCTTCTACTACTTTGTGCCACCTTGGAACTAGAACCACTGCATCCTTCCATCACTTAGGCTTAGCTTCCACAGCACACAACCACCTGTTGATGCACCATCCCAGAAACAAGATGCTTCTATACTTGCCCCAAAGAGCCAAGCCACTGTGAGCAACGCCATCCCCCAATCCCAGTTGCTGGCGCAACTTAAGAGTTGGACTGACATGATGCCTCACTCTTCCAAGGATGCAGAGATTGGAACTCTTGGAAAACCCATGGTCTTGATGCCATCCCCAGCCCCTGGGAACCACAGGCCACTGGCACAGCAAAGCAACATCCACTTATATCTTCAAGAGTAAACCTAGGGCTGGGGATATACTTTAGTTGGTAGAGTGCTTGCGTCACATGCACAAGGCCCTGGGTTCAGTCCCCAGCACCACACACACACACACATACACACACACACAAAGAGTAAACCTGAACCTCCAGTTGCTACAGCAGTTTCACAAGGTTCTGAGTACAGAGCCAATCTGAATATTTGTGCCTGAGATTCCAGTGCCCCTGAAGCTGCCTGTGGGCCATGTCAGACCTGACACCAAGAGGGATCTGTTCAGATAAAAAACTCTTCCCACTGACGGGAAGAAAAGCATAGGAGGATCCCTAAAGCCCTCGTCCTAATAGCCTAGACAGCCACCATTACCGCTGCAAACTTCTCTAGTTTAGACCACTGAGGCACTCAGTCACCTCTGACACTGGTGACAACTGAAGAGGCTGTATGGAGGTTATACCTCTGTATCACATGGAACAAGAGCCACGGCACCTGACCAACCAGCCCCCTTAGGCCCGTCTTTGGATTAAAGTTTTCCCCTACAAAAACTACTCTGTTAAGTTTTAAAGACATGGCTGCACAACCAGAAGTACAGAGACAGGGACACAAGAAACATGAAAAAAAAAAAAATAAGAAAAATGACATCACCAAAGGAACACAATAATTCTTCAATAACTGGCCCCAAAGAAATGGAAATGTGTGAATTTTCTGAAAAAGAATTCAAGATAATGATCAAAAGAAAACTCAGCAATATATAAGAGAATATCAATAGACGACCCACTAAAATCAGGAAAACAATTTACGATCTCAAAGAGAAATTCAACAATGAGACAGATGTTTAAAAAGAACTAAATAGTTTGTAACTGAAAAGGTTAATCCGTAAAATTAAAAACACAATAGAAGACTATAACAACCAAAAGAAAAAGTCTATGAACCTGAAGCTTGGTCATTAATGATTCCATAAGTGGCGGGGAGAAAAAAGAATAATAAAGAATGAAGAGAGTGAAGACCATCTGTGGGATTGTGTTATTCAGCTTTTTGTCACTGTGACAAAAATACCTGTCAAAATGTTGGGGTTATGGCTCAGTGGTAGAGCACTTGCCTAGCATGTGGGTTTGATCCTCAACACCACATAAAAATAAATAAAATAAAGGTATTGTGTCCATCTATAACTAAAAATATATATTTTTTAAAAATGTCTGAGAAGAACAACTTAGCAGAGGAAAAGTTTATTTGGGAATTAGGGTTTCAGAGGTGATGTCTTTCCATAGACACACAACGTCCATACTACCCAAAACAATGTACAGATTCAATGCCATCCCTATCAAAATACCAAAGACCTTCTTCACAGAACTAGCAGAAACAATTCTAAAATTGATATGGAACCACACAAAACCCTGAGTAGCCAGAGCTCTTTTGAACAAAAAGAACAAAGCATTATGCATTACATTACCTGACTTCAAAAATACCACAAAGCAGTAATAATCAAACAGCATGGCATTGGAGTAAAAACAGGCACACTGAACAAAGGAATAGAAGAGAGAACCTAGAAGTGAACCCATGCATCTAAAGGCATTTTTGACAAAAATGCTAAGAACACACATCAGAGAAAGGACAGTCCTTTCAACAAATGGTGCTGATAAAATTGTATATCCAAATGTGTAAGAATAAAGCTGGACTCCTATCCCTCGCCACTTAGAAAAATCAACTCAAAATGGATTTAAGACTTAAATGTAAGACCTGAACCTATAAAACTACTATAAGAATTGCTTTCAGACATTGGAATGGGCAAATAAATTTTGTATAAGACCCTAAAAGTACAGGAAACAAAAGCAAAAATGTCCAAGTGGAATTACATCAAACTGTACAGCAAAGGAAGCACTTAGAACAGTGTAAAGACAACTTAAAGAATGGGAGGAAATATTTGCAATATGTATATCTGACAAGGCATTGATACCAGAATATATAAGGAACTCAAAAACTAAATGTCAGATAAATAAATAACCTAATTAAAAATGGGCAATAGATCTAAAACAGACATTTCTCACAAGAAAACACAAATGGCCAACACATACATGGAAAAGATATTCAATATCACTAATCATCAGGGAAATGCAAATCAAAACTACAATAAGCTATCACCTCATCCCAGTAAGAATGGCTTCCAGTATGGAAAGCAGTATGGAGATTCCTGGGAATGGAACCACCATTTGACCCAGCTATCCCACTTCTTGGTCTATACCCAAAGGACTTACAAACAGCATTCTACAGGGACACAGCCACATCAATGTTTATAGCAGCACAATTCACAATAGCTAAACTGTGGAACCAACCTAGATGCCCTTCAGTAGATGAATGGTATATATATACACAATGGAATATTACTCAGCAATAAAAGAGAATAAAATCATGGCATTTACAGGTAATGGATGGAGTTAAAGAAGATAATGCTAAGTGAAGTTAGCCAATCCCAAAAAAACAAATGCTGAATGTTTTCTCTGATATAAGGAGGCTGATTTATAGTCAGGTTGGGAGGGGGAGCATGGGAGGATTAGATGAACTCTAGATAGGGCAAAGGGGTGGGAGGGGAAGGGAGGGGAAACAGGGGTAAAAAAGATGGTGGAATAAGATGGACACCATTACCCTAAATACACATATGAAAACATGAATGATGTGAATATACTTTGTATACAACCAGAAATATGAAAAATTGTGCAATATGAATTGTAATGCATTCTGCTGTCATATATAACAAATTAGAATAAAGAATGAATTTTTTTAAAAAAGACTAAAGGTAACAAATGTGGTGAGGATGTAGAGAAAAGTGAACCCTTGCACACTGTTAGTGTGAATGTAAAAGTACAGCCATTATGGAAAACAGTATGGAGGTTTCTAAAGAAATTAAAAACAGAACTAATACACAACCCAGAAGTTCTTACTATGGGCATATACCAAAAAGAAATGAAATTACCCCTTTAAAAAGTTATTTGTATTCTCATGTTCATTGCAATAATATTCACAATAAAAAAAAAGATGTGGAAATCTCAAGGTCCTGGGTTCAATCCCCAGTATGAAAAAAAAAAAGAAAGAAAAAGATAATGGAAACAATTTAACCAACCATCTATCAACAAATGGATAAAGAAACTGTCCTATGTATGTGTGTGTATGTATATATATATAATATATACATATATATGATCATATATACACATGATCAAATAGACATATATACATGATCAAATATTACTCAGCCCTAAAAAAGAACAAGATTTTGCCATTTTCCACAATATGGATGAGTCTAAAGGACACTATGCTAATTGAAATAGGCCATACGCAGAAAGAAAAATATTACATGATCTCACTTAGAGGTGACTATTTTTTAAAAATATGTCAAATACACAAAAAATAGGGAACAAAACAATGGTTACAGAGAAGGAAAAAGAAATAGGGAGATGTAGGTAAGAAGATACAGTATAACAGATGTGCAAGATGAGCAAGTTAGAAATCTAATGTTCAACAAGAGAATTATAGCTAATAAAATTGTACTGCATTTGGATTCATGCTAAATGAAAATATTATAACTCTTCTTGAGACACACAAAAATGGGTGTCAGGAAGATCAGTAGAGAGAGGAAAAGGACCTGGAGGAGAAAGTGGGGAGAGAAAGGGTAAATAGTGAGGAATAATATTGGCCAAATTATATTGTTATATAGTGTGCATGTACAAATTTGTAACAACAAATCCCACCATTATGTATATAAAATTATAATGTACCAATCAAAATATGGAAAAAATGTCAAAGAAATTCTTTTAAAAATGAGCACTATATGAATGTTAATTTGCTTCAATATAGTAACATTTTTTAGTATCTATGTGTATCCCATAACATCATCACCTTAAATATACACAATAAAATTTATCTTTGTAAAAGAGGTGAATTATTAAAATGTTACCCAGATACCTCATCTCTATCTCTCTTATAACTGACATCTTTGTAAATGCCTTATGATTCCACAGAGTGGAACACAAAGAAAAACTAGACCTACTTGAATAAAAATTCTACACTACTGACATACACACATACATATGCAAATGTATGTCTCTGGGACAATATGAAAGAAGTCTTCTGTAACAATGGCTGTTCCAAAAGAAGATGTGGGCAGACAAGGAAAAGAGGTGTACTGCGTTACTTTTCTCTATTTACCTGTTTGTTTGTCTGAATTTTGAACCATAAGCATGTATTAACTTTTTGAAATACTACAATAAAATTCTTTAAATATGTTTGTATACTTCAAACCAAGAGCCAGAATCATGCTTAATAAGCTTTTAGCATCAAGCAAAATAAGACAAAAATACCCATTATCAAAATTATTATTTAGCATTGTTTACCAAGTATCAACCAATGCATTAAAGAAGAAAGTGATACATTGTCATTATTTATAGATGATATGACTCTAAATTTAGAAAAAACAAGAGGAACCCAAAAACCATTTAAAACCATGAGAATTTAGTAAAGTAGCAGATTGCAAAATTAATATACAGTAATCTATAATTTTATTAATAAATGTCTATGTCACAGTTACTTATTTTACAGCCGCAATTAATGTATTAACCTTAAGAAGTATTAACTCAAATGAGATGTACAAGATAAAAAGTAATGTTTTTCTTCCTATTCCTCCAATCCTTCCCATAATCTTATAACCTAGAATCAATTATATTCTCTACTTTATAGCTAAGGATTTAAGTATAAATAATAAAACTATGAAAGTACTAGATAAAACCATGAATGAATTTGCCTTTAACTCTAAACTAAAATGAAAACATATAAACAAATTTTAGAAGCTATAAGGAAATAAGGTGATGTTTTGCTACTGAAACATTAAAATTTTCTATATGAAAATGCCATAAATATAACCAAAATGCAAATACGAAACTTAGGGAAATATTTGTAACACTAACAACAAATAATTAATTTCCTTCATGTTTTCCGTGGCAATGGAGGTGTGCCAGGATGGAACCCAGGGCTAGACAAGCACTCTACCAATAAACACATCCCCAATCCCTAAATTCCTTCCTATACAAAGACTCTTTATCAAAAAAAAAAAAACCTAATAGAAAAGAAATGACCAAATAGTTCACTGGAGAAGACATAAAAGGATCAACAAACACCCAACAAAAAGAAATGATCAATATTTAAAGCATAGAAATGCCAATTACCCTGATTTGATCCCTACCCATTGTATATTCACATCAAATTGAATGTATACAATTATCATATGCCAGTTTAAAAAATAATTTCATAAAGAAAACCAGCAACTACATACAAATGCCCAAAAATAAGCATAATTATAGGATACAAATCAAATTAATGAAATACTTTCATTCAACAGATTGGCAAAGATTAAACATTTGATGAAACCCAATGTTGGCAACAGTGTGAAGAAACTGACATTCTCACAGAATATCAGTAGAATACCACTGGCACAACACTTCAGGGCATACTTTGGCCAAATAAATCAAAATTTTATATGCATATGCTAAGACTTGGCAATTCTACTTCTAGAAATTTATACTAAGGCAATCAGCACACAAAGGCTTAAAAATACATGTGCAAGGATGTTCATAGAAAAATTGTAATAACAAAAATTTAAAATAACATAAATCTCATCAGCAATAAACTGGTTAAATATAGTATGCTACATCCATATAATAAAACAATTTATTTCCCTTAAATTTTTAAGTAAATCTACATATAGAACTATGCAAAGATGTCCAAATAATACAGTAACTGAATATAGCATTTTATAGAACAATATATATAGTTTAGTTCCAATGTATTAATATAAATATATGCACATTTGCAGAAAGTCCTTGACTTAACAGTTTTTCAAATTGATACTAAAGCAAAGTACATTCAGTAGAAGCTATTCTGTGTGTGTGTGTGTGTGTGTGTGTGTGTGAGAGAGAGAGAGAGAGAGAGAGAGAGAGAGAGAGAGAGACTCACAAGGCTGAGGCTTGAACCCAGGGGCCCTCTACCACTTTTTATATTATTTTATTTTAAGACAGGGTCTCGCAAAGTGGCCAAGGCTGGCCTCAAATTTGAAATTCTTCTGCTTCAGCATCCCTAGGAACTGGGTTTTCAGGTATGTGCCATTGTGTCCAACTAGACACCATTCTTTAAATTTTGAATTTTGATCTTTTCCTGGACTATTGATATCAGAATGATACTCTCTCACTGGGCAGCAGCAATGAGCCACAGCTCCCAGTTAGCCATCATCAACAACAGAAACAGACAAAATTCTACAATGTAAATACATTTTTTTACTCATAATATATTCAACTTGTGATGGGTTTATTAAAACCCATATTTATATATCTATATTATAAGTGAAGAAGGGTATGTGTATATACTTTTATATGTACAGAAAATTTCCAGAAGAATACACCAAAAAAATTGTTAAGGGTGCTACTGTAGAATCAGAAATTAGAAAAGGCAAAACACTTATATTTATTCACTCTTTTTTGCTACTTGTTTCTTCTACCACATATCTTTTGTGCATCAAATGTTAAATCTATGGAGGAAAAAAGAGAGAATTTTAAGCTTGTTTCAGGATCTAGTTTGCAACAAAAAAATAGTTTTATATCCTGTGTACCCCAAAACATCACTGTTGCCAGACATGTCTCTAACATAAATACTGCTAAAATTACTCTTGCAGATTAACTTATTTAAGGGTATACTTTGCCGCTAAATCATCTTGGCAGATCCACTGAGATGCAAAATTTCTACATGAGCCATTTTAGGGTAATTTATGAGAGAGGCAGATGATAAATAAGACCTCTACTCAAAATTTTTCTGACCAACATGCAGTTTTCATTGCTTAACCATTCAGTACTCTGGACTTACTGAAGCTCTTGTGCAAACATAGCTATATAGATACTTCATGATTTAAAAAAATAAAACAACAAAAAATTTCTTATCCTCCAATATAAGTACTCCTTGCAAAGTACTTATATTCCCAAACTTGGGCAAAAATGTTCCCAAACTTGGGCAAAAAATACAAGACTGTACAAAATTAGAATCCTTATTTTTATAGCTACCTGTGACTCCTTTACCTATATGCCTGACAGTTAAGTACATGATGCTCCTTTGTAGTCATCATATGTCCATTTTGGTACTCACAGTAAATTCAATCTCCAATTTTGTTTTCTAGTCCCAGTCAAAAGCATGTCTAATCATGGCATTTGCAGGGAAATGGATGGCATTAGAGAAGATTATGCTAAGTGAAGTTAGCCAATCCCCCCTCAAAAAAAACGCCGAATGTCTTCTCTGATATAAGAGGGGTGACTCAAAATGGGATTGGGAGGGAGAGGAAGGGAGGAAGATTACCTCTAGATAGGGAATAGGGGTGGGAGGGAAAGAGAAGGAGAAGGGAAATAGTATAGATGGTGAAAGGAGACCCTCATCATTATACAAAATACATGTAAGAAGATGTAAATTTGGTGTCAACATATATAATCAGAGATATGATAAATTATGGTATAACGGTGTATTAAGAATTATAATGCAAAAATAAATTTTAAAAAATAAAAATAATTTAAAAAGCAAGCATGTCTAAGATTATCCATACAATAAAACATTTTGTAGCCCTTAAATTTTTGCATGAAATATATGTATGTGTATATGTATATATGTATACACATACATATATATCACTATGCAAAGATGCCCAATTTATATAGTAAATGAATATAACCATTATAGAACAATACATGTAGATAGCTTTAATCCTTAAAGAATGTATCTTCAAGCAATTTATCTAAATTCCAACCCTGTGCCAAGCCCAATCTCTAGAAATTATATGACTTGGACAATATAGGGCTAGTTACTTCCAGAGTACAACAGACACAGGAATTTAGGAGTACTATCAGCAGACAGCCTCCAGCTATCAATTGTTTCAGATACTACCTCAGGTCCAGACCGCAGTCTGGCCTAGTCTTTCAGGAGCAGTCCATAGCCAGTGGCTGAGGAAGAAGGACAAAGCCCTGGCCATTCTTGACAAGCTATGTTAACTCTAGAACTCACTAAGTTGGTTTGGGTGAAGCCACTAGCTGCATTGCATTCAACTCCTTCTCCCTCTCCACAGTCTTGCTTCCCTGACTGCCCATCCACAGATGCTGATCCCAAGGGCATACCTCATAAACACCTCAACACTATATGCTCTCAGAGTCTACCTCCTAGAAAACTCAAATTCTGTCACCAGGAATCACTGTCATTACCCTTCGGTTTTCATTAATGCCCAGAGTAAAAAAGGACGAAGAATGCTTCTGTCATTTTATTGTAACTAATCCATGAACCAGGGCAGTTTTCTCAAGGCAAAACAAGAGAAACAGGGGCAAGACTGGCACCTAAGAGGACAAACTCTGAGAGGAATGTTTTTGTAAAGAGACCTGGTACACATCATGGTTCAGGCAAATGGTCAGCACAAACATCCAAGAATAGAAACAAATTTCATAAACAATATTCCAGAGTGATGATAAGTCTGAAGCAGAGGCTCATGGGATACTACTGGAAAGGCAAAAGGTCCACCAAGAACTGTAATGTGGAATGAGGCTGCAGCCCCAGAATGGGGAAGAAGAAAAGCAAGGCAGGGCCTGGTGTTAGAGCAGACTTGAATTTGGAAAAGTAGGTAGAGTGCCAAAATAAGACCTCAGAAAGAGGGTGAAACGCAGAAGGAAATGGGACCAGAAATAATAATGCAGAGCTCACAAAGTGGATGGGACCTGGGACTCAGAAGTCCCAAGCAAACATGAGTCTATACTCATTTGATAGGGATGTTGTCAGGAGTAAACATCAGTGCCTGGGCCATAGTAAGTAGTAGGCATTGGACTGTGGTTTGAGATTACGCAATTGTTCCCACTCTGAAATCCTTGTTTCTCTGAGAATAGAGATCCTTTGATAGTACTGATTAAAAAAAAAAAAACCTAGCCATTGAGGCTGGCACAGGTAGAGGGAGGATGAAAAACAGGTATTTAGAATTTCTCCTCTGATGAGCGAGACAAGAGAGACTGACTCCTCATATTTGGTACTGAGATACTGCTTTGCCTTGTTATATTTCCCTCTTTATACTTAATTGCCAGAAAACTTAAAACCAAACTTAAGGCACAAACTAAGGAAGCTCTCTCTTTCTCCCCTCTAACTTCCTCTTCCTTCCCTTACCATCTTTTTTTTTTTAATTGCTTAAAAAGACATATAGGGCTGGGGGTATAACTCAGTCGGTAGAGTGCTTGCCGAGCATGCACCAGGCCCTGGTTTCAATCCCCAGTACCATAAAAAAAAAAGAAGAAGAAGAAGAAGAAGACATATAGACCTGTGGAACAGAATACAGAACCCAGAAATAAATTCTTGCATGTATGGTCAAGTGAGTTTCAACAAAGTTGCCAAGACCATTTAATGGAGAAAAACAGTCTTTTCAACAAATGATGCTGGGGAAACTGGGTATCCACTGCAAAAAGAATGAAGTAGGACATACACCACGTATAAAAATGAAGTAAAAATGAATCAAAGATCTAAATGCAAAATCTTAAACTATAAAACTCTTAGAAGAAACTATATGGGGGAAAGCTGCATGACATTGGATTTCACAACAATTTCTTAGGTATACTAAGAAAGCACAAACAACAACACAACCAAAAAAAAAAAAAAAAAACTAGACTACATTAGAAATTTAAAACATTTGGACTAGGAGTCTAGCTCAATGGTAGAGTGCCTAGCATGGGTTTGATCTCCAGAACTACCAAAAAGGAAAAAAAAAATCAAAAACTTCTGTGCAGGGTTGGGGTTGTGGCTCAGGGGTAGAGCACTTGCCTAGCATTTGTGAGGCACTGGGTTCAATCCTCAGCACCATATTAAAATAAATAAATAAAATAAAGGTATTGTGTCCATCTACAACTAAAAATATTTTTTAAAGCTTTGGTGAAAAGACACAGTCAACAGAGTGAAAAGAAACCCACAGAATGGGAGAAAATATTTGAAAGTTATATATTAAGAAGCAATTAACATTCAGAATATATAAAAAACTCCTACAACTCAAGGACCAAAAAATGATTAAAGAAAGGGCAAAGGATTTAAATAGATTGTTCTCCAAAGAAGATAAACAAATGATTAGTAAGTACATGAAAAGATGTTTAACATTAGGGAAATGCATATCAAAACCACTATTAGATACTGTCGTGTACTCATTAGTATGGCTATTGTAAAAAAGCAGTAATAATAATAAGGATTAGAAAGGACATGGAGAGCTGATGTTGTAGCTCAGTGGTAGAGCACTCACCTAGCACTTGCGGGGCCCTGGGTTCTATCCTTAGCACCACATAAAAATAAATGAACAAAATAAAGGTATTGTACCCAACTACAACTTTAAAAAAATTTTAAAAAGAAGTGGGAATATAAAAATGATGTAGCTGCTAAGGAAAATAGTATGGCATTTCCTCAAAAAAATAAAATTAGAATTATTATATGACCAGCAATTTTACTCTAGGCATATATCCATAAGAATCAAAAGCAAGGACTCAAATCTTTGTACCCCCACATTCATAACAGCATTACAATAGATGTAACACAAGTGTCCACTGACAGATGACTAGATAAACAAAATGTAGTATATAAATTCAATGAATTATTATTCAGGCTTGATAAGAAGGGAAATTCCGACACCTGCTATCACATGGATGAAACCTGAGGACGCCATGTTAACCCAGCCACAAAAGGACAAATACTGCATGATTCCACTTCTATGAGGCACCTGGAGTAGCCAAATTGATGGAGAAAGATAGTAGAACGGTAGCTACCAGGGTTGGGGAAGGCAAAACGGGGAGTTATGGTTTAATGGGTATGGAGTTTCGCAAGATAAAAAATGTCTTGTGGGTAGACAGTAATGATGGTCACAGACAAAGAGAATGTACTTAATGTCACTGACCTGTACATTGGAAAATGGTAAATTTTATGTTATGGATATTTTGTAACAACTAAAAATATTCATACACATTATGGAGTAACCAAACATTTCCAGCTCCGTATAGACTTTGGGAAACTAAAACATCTAGATAGCTCTCAGTATAGTGGGAGAGAAAGAAATAAATTACCATAAAACAATAGGCTTCATAATGGAGGTATTCACAAATGCTTTTGGTAACCCAGAAAAAAAGGGGGGGGGAAGAATGCCTTCTATGCACTTAATTTCATAAAACTAGCTGTGACCTGAATGTATTCATTGATTCATTCAAAAAATACTGAGCAACTACTTGCAGCCAGACACTCTTACATGGAAATTACATTTCCTGTAAGAAAATAACAGATCTGCCCCATGGATCAAAGATTTTGCTTCTTACCTAGATTGGGAAACAATAAGAGATAGTCTAGAATTTAAGGCAAAGCCATTTCTCATGGATCTCCTGCAGGTAGGAGCAAACTTCAAAATGTTCTTTTGGCAACACTAATTGCCTAGATTTTATGGTCTGAGAAATAAGACTGACTGCTCTTTAATTTAACAAACTTTTCTTCCCCTATGAACAGCTTCCACTTATGACTTTAAAAGTTCACCTTTTCCACAATAAACTAGAGAGTTTGAAAGAACCGTGTTTTTTAAGTTTGACCATGCACTCAAGACATTTGGGGTTCTCAGCAGATTGCAACTGCTGCTTTCAGTGGGTCTGGACAGGAACTGAAATTCTGCTCTTCTATCAAGCAGGTCAGGCTGTCATGCTATGATAAGCAGAAAGGTCATGGACAACTGCTAATGATGTCCTCTTCTCCCATCTCCTGCCACCACAGGTCCATACACATCGGCTCTTCAGTGCTGGCTAAAACTGGAACAGCTCTGCCGAGCAACACTAAGTACAAAATCATACAGCTTTTGTCAAAGTAGAAATGTCTCCAGGAAAAAAAAGAAAACCTTTTAAGTTCAGATGAACCTTTATTTCTAATTATAGGGCTTTCATAAAGAGAGCCTTAAGGGTAGGATTAGTTTTAAGTTCATCAACTGCTTTCACTCATGGAAAATTAAGGGTTGCCTGCGTTTGACAGGTACTTAATTGCATCAAAACAGAAAAAGGCTTGATTTTCCCCCTAGTCCATTATAATTAAATCCTTGCATATTCTTCAGTTTGTGAAACATTGCATGGGGAAGCTAAATTTTTAAATGTCGGGTTTTTAAAAAAGTTTAATTAATGAAATAAATCAAAATGCTTTGTTTAGAAACAAACATATTAGTCCCTCTGAGAAAAATCAGTGCTGGGTGCAAAACTGAAATGCTTTTTACTCTCAGAATTTGTCATAATGAAAATTCTGCATAATTTGCCTTTTTTTGTTGTTTGCCCTGACTTGCTAAATGAGCAAAAGTTATTAAATCTTTAAAGATTGATCTAACCTTTTCAAAACCCACATGATGCAGCATAAAAACTTACTAGTGAGAGGAGATACTTTCCTGGAAGGTGATTTGTAGCTGAAGGAAAATATGATATACTCTTAAGACCACATCAGTACTTCTAGGAATTAAAAATTGTGTCTTTGATACATACAGTTTTCATTACTTTTATTATAACTTTTTAATCAAGCCTGAGAATTGCAAGAAGCAAAACTGTATTCACAATATCATTCCCACAATGTCCACAAAGATCATTAACTATTGTACATCGTTTTTCCATTTTGAGAGGTGAACCAGAAATCCACAGGCCAATTCTCGATCATTAAGTTGTACTTTTTCTTCCATTATTTCATAAATACTTTGGTCAAGCTGTCATCGGGAGCACTGTGCAATCCAACACAGGTTTAAATTCAGGCCTAGAGATGTAGCTGAGATCAAGGAAGGTATCGAGATTCGCATGTGGCATTAATCCAGTCTCGCATTTTTCCCTAAATCAAATCTAGTTCCAGAAAAGCCCACAAGATATGTAGCAAATTCCTATGTGACCACAGATCTTCTCACTAACTCTCCTTGTTAATCCTTGAAAACTCTTTAAATGGCCAACCATCAGAGAAGCACAATGTCCTTGCCCAGCTGGCTTAGAATTGTGACAGTCTATTATTTTTCTTTCTGTGACTTTAATTGAAGTGATATTTTTTATCAAAGTCTGTCACTTCTTTCTGACCAGTCATGCAGATAATTATATTGTTCAGAATATTAAAGGAAACAGGCCTACCCAAAAGGAAATCAGGCAGAGGCTTGAAGGAATCCAATCAGGATTCTGAACCCAATAACTTCTTCTCTACCCTTGCTGCCTTTCTCCGGGTTTCTCTAAAAAACTGTCTTCCAGGTTTATAACAACCCAGGAAGAAACAGCAGGCAGAATAAGGGACACAATGAAAATAGGGTAGAGCAAATTATCTTTGGTGATCTACAGATTGGATGGACTACAGCGTGTGACTCTGAGAGGCCCTTAAGGGACCAAAACATTCCCATCTGGACACATGTCCCTCTGGACACTGGCTCCCATGTGCACCAAGAGCCAGACCACAGCATCATTGAAGGGCAGTCTTCTAATGTGCCTGTGCTGAGGGACATTCTGAGAGTCATTTTCTTCCTAAAGGAAACTCAGGTGCTAACAGACTGCTTCAGTCATGACACAAACCAGCAGCCATCTCAGAGCACAGGAAGGACCAGATTACATTAACTTCTTCCTACCTGTACACAGTCTCTAGTCATTTCTCAAAACTGTTGCTTTCTTATGAACTTATAGAAACTGAAAGTAAAGCCCTGAGCTCCATTTTCCCAATATTCTTTAATACCTTTACTTTTCAATTTATCATCTTCTTCCTTTGTAGTCATAGAAATTTCCAGAAATATTCTCCACTTCTTCTTTAAAAGCCTAGAAAGGTTCTTCAAATGACATTCAAAAGCTAACTGTACACATCCTTTCTCTTCCACCTAACTAATGAAAGTTAGGATTCCACAAGGGATCTCCCCCTAGCCTTGCATTTTAAATATCTTAGTTCTGTTGTTTATATGAATAAAAGCAATTTCCAGCTTTCTTATTTGCAAAGAATTGCCTCTCCCCCTTACAAAGAGAAGGGATTTTTTTTCATTTCATTTTCTTGAAGAGTTTAAGTAGGCATTAAACCCAGGCCTTCCGGAGCCCTTGGGCTCTGAGGCTGTGCTTCTTACTCCTGCCTACAGGGCTCTGTGTCAGTCACTGTGGTCCTCCTGCTGGCTTCAAGACTCAACCTTGGCTTTTTCCCAAGTCTGTCAACACTGCTCCCAATAACTGCCAGAGAAACCATATATATGGTCTCTCCATACCCTGTCCTTGGGACCAAAGTTATTATCTCCTCAACCTACCCACAGAAGCCCTGAACAGGAAAGCAGAAGATGAGAAAGTCTGGGGCATATGCTGGGGTTGTTCCTATTTTTCTTCTTTTGAATTGCTAGAGGGAGGAAAGAAAGAGGAAAGAGAAAAGGGGTAGGAGGAGAAGATGTATTTGAAGAACATTTGGCAAAAAAGATGTAGTCTATTATGAATGGGGTTAATTCATTTGTTTTTCAGCTATTGGGTTCAACCAATTCCGTGATACATTCTGATGTCAGTAATGCCCAGAAAAAGTTGGGCATGGTGGTGCACAACTGTAATGCCCGCAGCTCAGGAGGCTCAGGCAGGAGGATGGAGAGTTCAAAGCCAGCCTCAGCAACTTAGCAATGCCCTAAGACACTCAGTGAGACCCTGTATCTAAATAAAATATACAAATCAGGGCTGGAGACGTGCCTCAGTTGTAAAGTGTCCCTGAGTTCTATCCTTGGTACCAAAAAAAAAAAAAAAAGTCTTCTAATACTGTCCTTCATACACACACGCACAAATTTTATACTCCAGCATTAAACAGCCTTTTAAGAGTTTTGCACCTTCCTTATTGATGTTTTCACCTCCAAGGAGAAAGACTGCAGCAATTTAGAAGTATTTCTGGAAGCAGCTATTCAAAGACAGCATACTTTCTAAGTAAAACACATCACCTGGGGGGAAAAAATGTTGCCAGAGTTTTAAAAATCATTATGATTTTCCTTTCTCAAAAAGAATTCTAGAGAATATTTATTCTATTTTATGAACCAAAGTATTTGCTGATTTTTACACTGAAAATAAAGCCAATAAAGTTCATTTTTTAAAAAAAGAGTTCTGTGTAATTTTTTTCCAAGTCATTATTTATTAAACATGGTATTCAGCTCAGTTTTTCACAGAAACCAAACTCTAAAAAACTACTATTGAATATCAGTCTACCCATCAAGTCACTTTTATTTTATTAGAATACATACTCAGTTGTGGTCCCAGGCTATCAAATTTAATTTTGAGCTGAGTGCGGTGGTGCATGCCTGTAATCCCAGAGACTGGGGAGGCTGAGGCAGGAGGATTGCAAGTTCCAGGCCAGCCTGGGCAATTTAGCAAAACCCTAAGCAACTTAGTGAGACCCTGTTTCAAAATAAAAACTAAAAAGGTCTAGGGATGTGGTTCCAGTGGTAAAGCACCTCTGGGTTCAACCCAGTATTAAAAAAATAATAATAATAATTTTTAAAAGAGATATTTATATCATGAGCTAAAAGACAAAATTCAAAATTGGAGATTCAAAATTATTTTTATGAGAGAATAATCACATGAAAGTCCAGATGTCTGACCAGCCCACTGCTTTGGGATTTGATCTGGACTAATATTTCCACCCTTGCTCCTCATCATCCATCCCACTCAACACCTCATACACTGAGAAACCCCATAAAAAGTACTATGTGGAAGGGACTTTTCTAAAGTGCTCCAAGACCACAGGCTGTATCTGGTTGGCCTGTCTGTTCCCCATACTTGCTGGGCCTTATTATGAATAGCATTCCTACAGGATCTCCAGTACAGAAACCACAAGAATGCTCATCCTCATGGTATGGCAACTGTGCAACAATATGGCGTCATCTGGAAAATTACAGTCTTGAAAACAAATATTTTCCCCCTGTTCAGTGCTTTAAAATAGACAGGGTGTCGCCCAAAAATTATGCTTTCTTCTCTCCAAGATGGAGGGCTGTCCTTGGAAAGCTCCCCTTGGGGGCAACAACTTTTGCTGTTGAAATTCCTTTAACACTCTCTCAAAACTCCTTGGACAGTCCTCCAAAGATTTTGGAGACTACTCAAAGCATGGCCGTTGAAACGAAAGCACATTAGAATATATCTTTATATTATTACTAAATAAAATTTTCTTTTTTTTTATACTTAACATGACAGCAATTCATACTTATAATGCACTTCCCATGGAGCTCAAATTTGCATATTATGAGAAGTTTTATAAGCATTATTATAACTGTTACTATTTTTGTAACATTTATTTTGGCTACATTTTGTATATAAAAGAATACCAGTTCCAAAGAATTAGGAACCTAATTAGGAAATATTATATAGGACATAGTGTTTTGTTTTCCTTCTTTTCTTTTCATTTTGTCGCCCACTACGTTGCCCAAGTTGGGCGACATAGTGGGCAACAACTCACATGCAACAATTCACATGGCCCTGCCTCAAGGTCCCAAGCAAATGAGACTGTAGGTGTGCACCATTGCACTTAGCTTTACATAGGACATTTTTAAGGATTATGAACATGTAAATAAAATCTCATAAGTGGAGATAGTTCTATAAAGGCATATCTCCTCGATTTATAGTTGAATACCCTGTATATTCTCAGACTGAACACATAATAGATCTTCAATAAACATTTTTTTGGGGAAAATGGTAAGGATACAGTAGGACAGAAGGAAAGAATAAGGGTACAAGGGAGCTGAGATGGCATGGTGGCATATGAAGCTTCCTCAACCCAGGACTCAGGAACTTCATTAATTAAAAAAAACTATCTTCGTCATTGATTTCCAACTAGAAGAAAGATCTTCACCCTTGTCACTGAAATGCAGGTTGATTTTTCTCTGGGATGGCAAATAAAAGCTAAGGTTCTCAGAAGAATCTACTACCCGCAGGCACCCCTCCCCGGGCATTTTCTATTTCTATTTCTTCCTACACAGCACTGAGTGACCTCGCAATTACTAGTAATTGCCTAAACACTACATATGGACGTTCTGGCTCTCAATTTCCAGAGTTTTCTATGATTCCAAACATGTTCACATACGTTCGATGGCTTTTAATGTTTCAAATGTCATAAATAATAAATAAATAACTGAAGTGGGGGTGTTTTGCTTAGCTTTCTGTTTTGTTTTCAAAAGAGATTCTTACTTCTAAAAGAGTGAGGGTTTATAAAAAGAGGGTTACTTTTAATTTATAGCCTCATAGTTAGCAAAGGGAACCCTTCCCATATTTCTTGGAACCCTTTAATCTTTCCCCAAATGCCTAAGGATTTATTGAGCTCCCATAAGCAAAAATATAGAAGACAAACTGATTAGAACAAGGGCAATACCAGCTTATTCTCAAGTAGAGACAAGTGATTATGCAGGTAAGCCATTTGGGCTCCGTCCCTCTTCAGTGTCTCAGGCATTCTCTCTCTCTCTCTCTCTCTCTCTCTCTCTCTCTCTCACACACACACACACACACACACACGCACACACACACACACAACACATTCCACAAGTAGCACCATTTTGGCTTCCTGAAGAAGGCTCTCTGTGTGGAAATCACTTTGTTGTCATCAGAGTCAACATATCATCTTGGCAGTTTCCCCAGATGTCATTTGGAATCTCTGGGGAATGACAAGAAGGACAATCTGGAATGGCACTGTCTCAAGTTTTACCTTGACATTGACCAAGGAGGAAAAGGAAGTTGTTTAATGACAGAGAACCACAAAAATCAAGTAACATAAAACATATTTTCTGGCAAAATCTGCCTTGTGCAGAGCAGCTGAAGGATGATAACAGGGTATGGAGAGATGGGATCAGCAGTTAAGTGGATATCCGTCTGTCACTTAGCCTTCATCACACAGCACTGGAGACCAGCGTCTGGCCAGCTTGGCACTCCATCTTCCCACATCACCCCACTGGCAAGATGCTTCCCCAAGACTGATGGCCTCCAGCCACACCACTTTGGCCTGTGGTTCCATAACATCTTACAAACTGTAAAGGGGCTGGACAGTACTTGGATGAGATCAGGGGTCAATTTGGATTGGATTCAGGCCCGGTTCAACAAGGTTTTGCACATTTGTTCCTCCATTTCCCTCTCCTCTTACTTCTTTTTCCCTTCTGGTCTTTGTCCTTTCAGCAATATTTTCCCCCCAGATCCAGATGAGCTTCTGTTTTCCTAAATTCTTCTCACCCTCACCATATCCCAAAGTCTTCCTTCCTCTGCCATTTCAATGTTTCCTCTCTTGCTGCACTTATATTTCTTTAAAACCAACATGAATTGGCTGCAAGCAAAATAAACAGATGCAACTAACAGAATCATAAATCACCAAGTTGGGGAGTGAGATCTTTCCCAATTCAGGAAACCATTTCCCAGTTGGTTTCGGAGAAGGAGATAGAAGAACTGAGCTTCAATTTCACTTAAATGTCCTTTTCCCCTAATAAGTCCTTTGGGATTAAATAGGAAATGTGGTAGACAGATGAGATATTCAGGCTGAGCATAGATACAATGAATCAAAATGTTCTCCCCATGGGCACCTTGTTTTTATAAATATGGAAAACAAATTCGATTCTTATACTTTCTAAAATTATGAAGAAATACTGGAAACAACTTCCATGTGTTAGGTCATTTAACAACAGTCACTCACCAGGGTTTATCAAAGCCATTTTTTAGCAAAGGTGCATTGAGGAATTTTTTACTTTCCTCGTAGAAGTCTCTCTCTCTCTCTCTCTCTCTCTCTCTCTCTCTCTCTCTCTCACACACACACACACACACACACACACACACACACACACACACCATTCTAATTCCACAAAACTAATTCCCCTGCACATTCTCACCCACCCAATTGTTCAAGCCACGACCAACTGCTCACCAACTTCTGCTGATTGTACCTTATCACTGCTAAACATTTCTCATTTCTATATTCTTTCCCCATCGCTATCACCTTTGGATAGTCCAGGAGTTGTCAAACTCTTTCTGTAAAGGGTCAGATAGTAAATATGTGAGGCTTTGTGGTTCCAGAGTCTTTGTCCCAACTATCCAATTCTGCTAAAGTCCTGAAAAAGCAGCCACAGACAACATGCTAGCAAAGGAATGGCAGTAGGCCAGGGCTGGCCCATGGCAGCAGCAGTGTCCTTTTCAATTCTCTCAACCCCGCCCTTGGCCCAGAGACTGACACAGAGTAAGTGCTCCAAGGAAATTGAGTAACTCAAACGGTTAACAATTGTTAACCCTGATGGTGTTAGTGAAGACTCTTATATTAATACACCTTTAAATCATGTGTAGGTTTTTTTTAAAATAAATATATTTCTTTTATAATCATAAAAAAATAGATCTACAAACTTATATTAATATAATTTAAGATAAAATGTGTGTTTTTAAGGCCCAGAATTGGATTCACATTAAAGGTACTGGTGGACAAAACAATTTAAAAATAAGCTGTTTATATCAGAAGGAAAAAATGTGCCGGGTGTGGTGGTGCATGCCTGTAATCCCAGCAGCTTGGGAGGCTCAGACAGGAGGATCATGAGTTCAAAGCCACCCTCAGCAACAGCAAGGCACTAAGCAACTTAGTGAGACCCTGTCTCTAAATAAAATACAAAATAGGGCTGGAGATGTGGCTCAGTGGTCGAGTGCCCCTGTGTTAAGTCCCCAGTACCCCCCAAAATGCTATCAGTATAAAAAGTAATAAATGCAATCTATGAAGAACAACTTACTGAGTCCCACTTTTCAAAATATCACCAATCCCAGTAAGTGAGATTGAGTAGAATTTAGACTTCTACTTGATATGGCCCATATCTTGAATAGAGTCAAGTAACTTAGTAACTTAGAGAAAAAAACTCTATACAAATCAAATGAGCGATTTCTCAAAAATAGTCAAACTGATAGAACTATGGAGGAGAATGAGGTTGCCAGAGGTAGGTATTAGCCAAAGGGTACAGCTTGGGTCGCACAGAAGAGGAAGTCCTAGAACCCCCTGCACAGCACAGTACCTAGAGTTAGCACTACTGTGTTGCATACTTAGAAACTTGCTGGGAGAACAGCTCCCCTGTTACATCATCTTCTCACAAACAACAATAATAATAAACATGAGTAGGAGGAACCTTTTAGAGGCAGTGGACTTGTTCCTCTATCGTGACATAGATCACAGTTTCATGGGTGCATGTGTCACCAGACTCATGAAATTGTATACATTAATTCTGTATAGGTTTTTGTATGTCAAAAGCAATTTTCCTCAAAAAAATATCAAATGAAATAAAATAAATCATTCCCCTCCAGGAAAATTATTGAGGAGCTTACCTTCAGACCCTTAATGCTATTACTACTTCCAAACAACCCAGGATTATAGCTGATCTCCTGAGCACAGTGGTAGGAGAATAGAAATTACTTACTCTGGAAGCTTGACTTTACTCCTACCAAAGCACTTGCATTTTATTCCAGAGGGATGAGCCACCTCCAACTGTACTCTCTTATTTCCCTTATTCTTTTGATCCCACTCTTCTTTTCATCCTCCCATTATTCTTAGTTAATCGATTTTCCAATCTGTTTTTCCTAGAAACAAATTTAAGAGGCATTCACACCAAGTTGGGGCATTTAATGGCTCCCTCCCGGACCACACCCAAAACCACTGCCACCCCATAAAACACTGCTGCCATCACCTTCTCACCACTCAGGCTATTTATTTCTCAATTTTGTTACTTATTCTGTTTTAGGCTCATTCTAGCCAAGTCTCCCTGGATGTCATCTCATTAGTGTGTACAAAGATTTTTCCAGACTTCTCAACCCCTTCAAACAGACAACTCACTAGGAAAGTGAGTTTCTCACTTTTCTCAGCGTTGTCTTCTTCCTGAGCTGTCAATTGGTTAAGCCTCCTTAACTCCACACATAGCAACATATGGTCAAGAAATATCCTGGACAAGTATTGAAACATCACCTGATACGCCATAAATGAATGGATTTTTAAGATTTTTCATACCAATTAAAATGATAAATTTAAATCAAATACCTCCTTAAAAAGGGAAAAGAAAAAGAAATATTCTGGGATCAGGCCAGAATTCCCAGTTAGAACTCATTCTGGACCTGAAAGAACCTGGATTACCTCTTTTCTAGAAGGAATGATAAGATCATCTTTAAAAATTGATTTTCTAAGATGTTACTAAATCATTTCATCTGGGTCAAATATACCTTCATAAACCATGTTTTGTTACTGAGTGACCACTGCCACTCAAAAGCACATGAGGTTTAGGTTTGACAAAAGAGCTAACATTTTTTAAAAATTAAATGAACACAAAACAAGGACGAGAATTCAGTGCCTCTTAAATACATCTCAAAGGGACCTAACTTGTTCCAGATCCACCTTGGGGATTTGGTTTTGATCAGGGTTAGGCCATTGTGTCTGATCTCTTTAAGAAGATCAAATGGTCTTGGGGAGTAATATAGATTTTGTTAATTTTTTCCTTAGGAAGACCCATAAGTTCTTGTAATCATTTCATCATCTAACATGTAAATCTTTCAGTGCTGTTTGCTTTACATGTAGTAGAGTCTCAGAGTGTTCTACCTTCTCTCTCTCTCTCTCTCTCTCTCTCTCTCTCTCTCTCTCTCTATATATATATATATATATATATATATATATTAGTTGTCAATGGACTTTTATTTTTTTAATATTTATTTATTTTTTTAGTTGTAGTTGGACACAATACCTTTATTCCATTCATTTATTTTTATGTAGTGCTGAAGATCGAACCCAGGTCCCCACACATGCTAGGCAAGTGCTCTACCGCTGAGCCACATCCCCCAGCCCCTGGACTTTTATTTTTATTTATTTATTTATATGTGGTGCTGAGAATTAAACCCAGTGCCTCACACATACTAGGCAAGTGCTCTACCACTGAGCCACAATAGCAGTCCCCAACCTTACTTATGATTGACATAAAAGAAAGGGCCAGCCTGGCCAAAGCTATATCATTGAGGGATGTAAACCATAAGCCAGGGAGAGGGAATGAGAGGACAAAGACAAAAGTAAAGAACATGTAAGAAGGGCCTTGAAGATAGCAGTTTACTGTGTTTGAGTGCCCCCTCAAAAATTCATGTGTTGGAAGTTTAATCCCCAAATTCATGCATTAATGGTATTGGGAGGTGAGGCCCCCATGATGGTATTAGCGACTTAGAAGAGGAGGAAAGACCTGAGCTGGCTCTGTGCCCTCACCATATGGTGCCCTCCACCATGCTATGACAACAAGAAGGCCCTCACCAGAAGCTGCACCTTAACATGGATTTCCCAGCCTCCAGAACCATAAGCTGAATAAACTTCTAATGTTTAGAAATTACCCGGCCTGTGATATTCTATTACAGCAACATAAAATGTACTAAGCCACAGCTCAACTCTCCATGAGACATCCTGGTCTAAATTACCTCTGCCAGTTCCTCAGTCCCAACCTTTCCATGTGTCTGAGCTGGAGGTGGTCTTGGATTCTGCTCTATGAGGAGTTTTAAGGAAAATAGAGATGGTTAACTACACTTGAATGTTCAACACACAACCCCTTTTTAAGAAACAGAGGTTCAAAATCCGGGGCCTTCCAGCTGGGCTGAGTACAGCTGTTGTACCCTGAGTCCCTGCCATCCCTTTGAAACAAAAAACAAAGCAGCAGTAATAAAAATAAAATTTGTACTTAAAAAAAAAATGTTGGTCCCTTCCCACTCATGTTTATGTATAAACCAAACACCAGCAAAACAAACTGGTGGTTAAACTGGCATTTTAGTTATGAACCATTGCATTAACCAAACAAGCTATGGGACGCCCACAGGCATCTCTTATTTTTATGGTGCTAGATGGCAGGAAGGCCCACGTAGGTGTCCAGGTATCCTACTGCTCACAGAGAGGCCTACAACCTTCGCTATTTCCACAGAAATTTATCTTAATAAAAATCATAAGTTTAGAAACTCCAGGAGGAGAAATTCCTTCTAAGCGTAGGCTTCAAAACTTTTTTGGAGAGAAATAAAAACTCTAAAGAATGACTTTATGACTGGTTGATGCTATTTTAAACTACTGCTCCCCTGACTCTGGTCGTTTAACCCAGTTTAATTCTCATCTTCCCAAACTAGCCTTCTCTTTTGCTGAAAATACGAATAGGGCATTGTCTATATAAAAACCTGTTCTAAGAGGCTGCCTTTGTTTTTGCAAACCACTGGATGAGGGGATTTCCTAACTGACAGGAAAATGTAGCTCAAGCTGATGAGACAGTGTTGTACATATTAGTAGGCCCAGAGGGCTGGAGAGAAAGTCTGACAACCTACAGCTGTCTACAGCTGGCCTTTGGAAACAACTTCCTGAAATTAACTGCAGGGGTGCAAGTGCCTGGCCAGCAGCATTCTGGGAAGGCACCTGTGTCAAGGCAGAGAGAAGAGATGAAAGGATGAGTGCTCAAGGGAAGTGAATCTGTGGTTTTGGTGGTGTAGCCAGTCCCATTTGGGTTAAGAAGTCAATGGAAAAATGATCCTTCCTCAGTTACTTTTATTTTGTTTTAGTTAAGATTTCTTTTGGAAAAATTAAACATCTGGACCTCTTTATGGAAATAGTTGTTATGGTGGCCGGAAAAAAATTATATATTTTTTTTTCATAGAGTTTGAATCAATTTTCAGGGAAGATCTGAAGGTGTAGAAAGCCCAGACACAGGGTAGCTGCTTCACTCGCCTTCAGATGCTTTGAAAATAAATCTTCTGCTGAGTACATTCTGGGACACTGGACTAACAGAGCATTTGTTCCCGTCTTGAGAGGCAGGATTTAACACTTGTCTCTAGCAGAGAGGCTCAGCCACGCTCAGTAAGACACCAGTCCCCTTCCTAAGGCAGGGGAATTCCCTCTTTGGTTTGAAGTTGGTGGTTTGTGTTGCTAAGCTTCTGGCATAGTATATCCCCCCACCTCCCTGAAGCTGATATTTCATCCAGGAGAAGGGGTGAGAAAAACAATTTATTGGTGCTGGTTTTCAATCAATACTTGTTCAGTGGAGTTCATTTTCTTTTTAGGGGAGATATACTTGGGGAGAATTTTTGCCCCATCATTAGTTTTTAAAAGAAGTTGTATGGGCTGAGGATTCACTCAGTTGCTAGAGTGCTTGCCTAGCCCTGGGTTCATTCCCCAGCACTATAAAAAAAAATAATAGATAAATTAATAAGAGAGGTTGTAGAAGTGTCTTTTTTACCCTCTACATGTATTACACTGTTTCCAACCTGAGTTTGGATTTTAAGGAAAAGGACGTGCCTTTTATTAAACCATTCCTAAATGGGAAGTGCAAAATTTTCTTCAACTCAGGCAGATGTTCTGCATTCCCATAAGATCCAAATTCCCCACCTCTCTCTGGCAGGATGACTTTGGATCCCATTTATAGAGTTGAAGTCCTCAAGCCTCAATCCAGTCCTAAAGAGAAGCCATCACAAGCAAGATGCTTGAAGACAGGAAATTCATTCATTCTTCTGCATTCTCTTCCTACGTCCTCCCATGAGGGCCTTACACCCAGTACATATAGCATGCCCCCCTTATCCTCAGCTTCCTGTGGTTTCAATTATACCTGCCATTAACCAGAGTCCAAAAATATTAAATGGAAATTTCCAGAAATAAACAATTTATACATTTTAAATTGCATGCTGTCCTGAGTACTGTGATGAAATCTTGCTCTGTCCTGTTTATCAGGTGAACCGTCCCTTTGTCTAGTATATGCATACTATACAACCTGCTCACTGTTAGTCACTTAGTAGTGTCTTGGTTATCAGATCAAGTGCAATGGTATCACAGTTCCTGTATGCAAATAACACTTAATTTACTTTAAAAACGGCCCAAAGAGCAAGAGCAGTGATGCTGGTAATTCAGATGTGCCAAAGAAAAGGCAGAAAGTGGTTTCTTTAAATGAAAAGGTAAAAGTTCATAAGGAATGAAAAAGAAATTATATGCTGAGGTCACTAAGATCTACAGTAAGAATGAATCCTCCATGTGTGAAATTGTGAAGAAGGAAAAAGAAATCTGTGTTAGTTTTGTTGTCACACCTCAAACAGCAAAAGTTGCCACAGTGTGTGATAGTGCTTATATAAGATGGAAAAGGCATTAGATTTGTGTGTGTATATATAAGGAAGAAAACATAGTGGTTTGGTTCTATCTTCAGTTTCAGGTATCCACTGATGTTGGAACATATCCCCTAAGGATAAGTGGGGACTACTGAGCTCAATAAAGCTTAATCTAAAGCACACACATTTAATTCACTCTGGATCATCAAATGCATAGAACTTTTGACATGAAATACCATCATCTTTAGTTCCACTTTTATTTCCTCCCAGTGCTAGGGAATCAAAACCAGACCCTCATGTATGCCAGGCAAGCATTCTACCATTGAATCATATCCCCAGGCCTCATTTTTGTTTTTAAACTTATTTCTGAAGCAGAAATGGCTGGAATTCCATGAACCCATGCCTTTTTTCTCAAAATCTCCCCATTGGTCAACTTAAAATCATATTGATGACTGGGTATGGTGGCACATACTTGTACTTTCAGCAGCTTGGAAGGCTGAGAAGATTGCAAGTTCAATGCTAGTCTCATCAACCTAGCAAGACCCTGTCTTGTCCCAAAATAAAAAATAAAAAGGTATGGGGGTTCAAGGTGGTAGGACACTTGCCTAGCATATTCAAGTCCCTGGTTTTCATCTCTAGAACTATAAAAGATAATAAATAAAATAAAATTATATAGATGACCAAAAGGCCAAGTACTGTCTTTGATCAAAAAGTCTTACTTGCCTATGATCTTGCTATACAATTTCATTTGGCGGGGGGGAGGGGGTTCTATTTGCAAATGTGACCTATTAAAATGCCAATATTCTGGGGGAAATAATGCTATATTAACATTAATAATCACTCCTGAGATTGTTTGACAAAGTACAAGTCACTGTGGGAAGGAGTGAGATGGGGTAAAACAGAAATGGGGCACCAGGAAGTGGCCGAGTTTCCAGAATCCAAAGGAACAAAGAGAAGTCCACTTGAAGGGGAAATAGAACGGTTTTTAAAGCCCAGTTTCACATAACTTACACTACACATAATTGACATTTGTGCTAGAAGCCAGTCCTGCCCTTACCCATAGGGTATATATAAGAATCACTTTGAACTCCTCAGAAAGAAGAATTTTTGCAAATAAAATTATCATTACACCTATTTCCTAGAAAAGATGAGTTACTTTTATCCAGATGTCTACTATCCCTTGGTGTCTCCTTTATCAAGGGGGTTCACTTATATAATTCCATGCCTTTTTGGAGCAATTACAGATGATAGCATTGAAACATGATGGCATGAGATGAGATGGAAAATATGGTGCAGATGAGAAAAGATGCAAGGAGTTTATACCCTCAGCAAACTGGGGCGAACAGGAAGTCTGTCTTATGTCTTAGTTCAGATTCTTCCAGAAGCAGATCCTGAGGCAGTAATTTGAATGCAATTAGTTATTTTGAAAGGTGGTCCCAAGAAGTATCACCAGGGGTATGAGAAGAGAACCAGGAAGTTCAGAAAGCCAGTCATGCATACCCAAGTAATTTTTCACTGTGGGCAACTGAGGCTCAAACCTGCTGGATGACTGTGGGAGATAGGGCAGAATATGCCTCTCAGTCATTCCATATGAGGAATGAGGAATCTGGGATACACATTCTCATATGCTCATCCTGCACACCTGAGGGCTGCTTCCAGGCACACTAATTCCCTGGCACTTCTGATCTGCCTTCCTAAAAACTGGGAGGCAGAGTGCCCTGGTGCTTGGAGGTGGTGGTACAGGATCAGGCAGCACTGAGGAAATATGGCAAGGGGCAGCAAGTGTACAAAAACCCAAAGCCAACTGGGCCTACAAAGGTCATGAAAAGGCCCTGTGGGCACTTACAGCACCATATACAAAGTCCTAACCAATAAGTGGTTCACATCAATTTAGAGTCTTCAAATCCATAAAGAAGTTCCTACTTTTCCCACTATCCTTGAGAATCTCCTCTGCTTACTTGGTTCACCTGCCACTACAACAAGGACCGCCAGATCAGCTGCTGCAGCCTGTACTTCTCCTGAATAAGTGAATCTCAAACTCAACAAGCCCTGAATTCTCCTCCCTCCCCCACAAGGCCCATTTCTTCTCCTGTCCTTCTTAAATTAATGGTGCCATCATTCAACTATTCACTCAAGTTAGGAACTCTGAGGTCACCTTGATTCTTTCTGGTCTGGATCCCACCAATCCCGTCATCAACATCTGGACAATCTCATTCCCCAATATCTTTTATTCACCCCACTCCCTCCAGCTTCTCTGCCACTGTGATGGCTCATCATCATCATTTGTCACCTGATCTACTGCAACATCCCCTGAACTGGCCCCCACCTCCATTTTCTCCCTCTTTCCAGTCTGTCCTTGCTACTTCAGTGAAGGTGACATTGAAACCTTCATCTGATTACATTTATCTTTTTTTTCCAAGTTAAAAGAAAGTTTAATGTATTTGTAGGAATGGAAGAAATGCAACAAGATTATAATATATAGTAGACATTTAAGTTGAAAGTTTCATTTTTCAGCCATGTTTCCTTATTTCCTTCTTTTCCATCTTCCTCAAAGCAATAAACAGTAGTTACTTACTCTCACAGATAAACTGCTCCACTGCATTGGACACTAATTTTACCTTTATGTCTCACATTACTATCATCAGTACTACTTCACAGTAAAATGCACTCCACTCAAATTAGAAGAACCCATAGATTTAGAGCAAACAACAAATTCATGTGAACAAATGCCAGGGACCCAAGAGTTTTAAGTACCATCTACAGGCACAAACCTTCTGCATAGTTGAAATGAAAGTGACTGTAAAGAAAAAGAAACTCAAGAAAGAGACCATTGAATATAACTAAATATGTTTTAAATATAAATGCTGTGTATTTCCTGAGAAGTATTTGGTAAATAAACTGTCTATCAAGAATTCTGGTCTCAGAAAAAAAAGATCTGAGACAATTAACAAAGAAGGTCTGTCAGTAAAACAATTGAGATCCTTTGGGGAAATTGCGTTCATCTGTCTTTTTAATCAGAGATTTCTGTTGGTCCTTTTTGATAATCCAGCTGGGCACAGTGGCACACGCCTATAATCCCAGTGACTCGGGAGGCTGAAGCAGGAGAATCACAGGTCAAGACCAGTTTTAGCAACTTAGTGAGACCCTATCTCAAAATAAAAAGGGTTGGGGATGTGGATCGGTGGTTCAGCAGCCCTGGGTTCAATCTCCAGCACCAAAAAAGGACGAACCTTTGTGATCAGTCACTCCTGTCTGCATCCTCACAGTCTACTTTGCTTTTGCTTTCATCACTGGATCCTTGAACAACTTTTCTAGGCCATATTCATCTAACAAAAGAGGATATCATCCAGTGTACATACAGTCCAGGAATTTTCTGTAGATCCAGAGAGTAGGAATGACGATGCAAGGAATGCGCACCATCGTCCCAGGCTGGAGCTCCTAAATGTGAACGCCAGTCAGGGTGTACCAGGAGCTCAGGTCACAGCAAGGCACCAGGAGGGTGGAGGGTGAGTAACGGGGCTTGGGGTTCCAGAGCACAGCCCATCCTGCTGAGCAGCTCTGAGGTGCCCTGTGCCACAGGAGCCCAGAGGACAAAGTCTGCTGGGGACTGAATCCTTGCCCCTGCTGGGCCCACCACAGTCGCCTGATGACATTCATCTTTGCTTAACAAAGCTCACGCTGATTAATCATTATGGAAGGCTCCTGACAATCTCATTTAAATCTACCCCTCTAGCTCATCTTTTGTTCTCTCTCCTTTGAATCATGATTCTTAATGGGAAATAACATAAATTAACTCTAGATGATTTAAGAAGTAAAGCGATTTTTAAAAAAATTTTTTTTAGTTGTAGTTGGACACAATACCTTTATTTTATTTATTTTTATGTTGTCCTGAGGATCAAACCCAGGGCCTCACACGTGCTAGGCGAGCGCTCTATCCCTGAGCCACAACCCCAGCCCCAGCAAAGCGATTTTTTAAAGCATATTGGAGAGCACACTAAATCTCTGGGAAGGCTAAGCTCAGAAACATACTAGAAAGCCAGCCAGGGGAGAACAGCACCTCTTCCAGAAAAAAAAATAATAATAATAACTAGATATTGAAGAGCTGGTGTCCAAGAGAACCTCTGTAAAGACACTGCTTCTGGTCCTCCTGTCACTGTCTCCCTCACAAGGTGAGATGCTGCTGTCATTGCTGCGACCTGTAGAATATGCTCTTCACTACCTTTCTTTCTTTCTTTTTTTAATATTTTAGTTTTCGGTGGACACAACATCTTTATTTTATTTTTATGTGGTGCTGAGGATCGAACCCAGCGCCCCGTGCATGCCAGGCGAGGGCGCTACCGCTTGCGCCACATCCCCAGCCCTCTTTCTTTCTTTTTTAAAAATATTTTTAGCTGTAAATGGGCACAATATCTTTATTTTATTTATTTATCTTATGTAGTGCTGAGGATGGAACCCAGTGCCTCACACATTAGGCAAGTGCCCTACCACTGAGCCCCAGCCCCAGCCCCTCTTCACCACCTCTCTTATTTTATCTCTTGGTTCATATTCAGCTCCTTCTGAGTGAGTGTGACTGATTGGCTGCCATGTGAGGTCCTATTGACTGCCAAGGACCCAGAGCAATCAAGAGGTGGCTTTCTCAGCCATGTAGCAGGAGGTGTGCCCAGTTTCCCATCAGGGTTCATAAGAAAACAAAAATTGGGTTTATAGGCTGGTCAGCAGCTAAAAAATGATGATTTCCAATGAAAATACTTTTCATTCTTAAACTTTAAAAACAAAAGCAAAGTTGTATTTCTAACATAAGACACACAGCTGTCTATATATTTATTCGAATACCTTCAGCATGTCTGCAAAGGGAAACAAACCAAAGTCACATCAGTACTGATTCTAATATTGATATATCCACTCACAAAATGTATCATCTATAGAATTGTATAATCTTATGGAAGCATTCCTTCCTTGTGTATCAAAACTTCTAAACCAACAAAAGCAACAGTTGAAAAGCCAAGATGCATGACCTTTTCAAGTTTGTCATTAGGTACAAAGTGAAAAGCACCACTTTCAGTTCCATCTCTTACTTTCATTACCTGTGTCTTCAAGCTACGGGAGAAATATCTCAATCTGTTGATTATTGCATGGTGTGTCATGGCCTTCGGAGGCCTGATGAGGTTAGAAGACATGGAATGTGATAAAGGTAACTATGGAGGAAAAAGAGTCCCAATCATCAATCTTCTCAATATTTGAACACCCAACTTTATGGTCTTAACTGACCAGTGGACTCAGGACACATACCACCCCTTATGGGATATCACCCAACCCTACAAGGTGGTATGTATGTGTGGCTGGTGGGTTATAAGGTAATACAATTCTTACCTTCCTTTTTACACTGTAAAGTGAGTTCCTTGGTCAGAAACACTGTCACGTGTGCTGCCATGGCAGCTTGAAAGGTTTCATAAATTCAAGGATGGCCAGCATCATGGTGAGCATTGAAAGCAAATCCAAATCTAAAATCAGTAACTAGTTCAGTTAGGCTCAATCACTACCTTTTCTGGTTGGAGTCTGGGCTGAGCCAGATCAATAGATCCAGGTTTAACATCAATAAGCCCTCAGCTGATGGTATTTTCACTTTGTCTTTCTATGGAACTAGCAGACCTTGTGTAGCACAAACAAGATATTATTCCTCTTGGGCTGGGGTTGGGGCTCAGTGGTAGAGTGCTGGCTTAGCACATGTGAGGCACTGGGTTCAATCCTCAGCATCATATAAAAATAAACAAATAAAATAAAGGCATTGTGTCCATCTATAACTAAAAATATATTTTACAAAAAAGATATTATTGCTCTTAAAGGGGCATCCCCAAAGTTCAGTGCACACTGGAGGAAGTTCTCATTCAGCCCTCAAGGACCTATCTTATCACCATGAAAAAAAATCTTATTGCACTACAGTAAAAGATGTTTTTATTTCTTGCTACATCAATGGGCCTACTTGAGATTTTAGTGCAACAGGCATGACCTTGGCCAACTTCAGGATTCAGTATAATTCCCAGTTAGCTGTCTCCGCCTCCCCCGTTTGGAGATTCAGGACTAGTTTCTACTGCTGGCCATCTCAGTGATCAGAAGGTACATGGCCATGTCAGCCCTGAGAAGGAAAGACCATTTGTGGAATCCATGATTCAGTCATAGTCTCCATCACTGTCTCCTTGGCTACTTTGTTCACGAGTCCATTAGACTAGACTAGAGGGATGGAAAAAGAAACCAACTGACATCCACAGCTTTGATGATTTGGTCCAATTGATTATTAAGAGTTTTCTTATAATAATGCTCATTCTGAGCTCCTTTACATACCTCTTCCCAAAGATGCTTCTTACCTAGTACCTATGAGTGAGTCTAGATGGATTATTAAAATATTAACATATTTCCACACTGATTGATAAACAGAAGCCATCCTGAACCACCAGCATGCTCACTCCCTTACTTTGCCCAGATTTCCTAGTCCCCGAAGTTCCACGTCACCACCAAATGGAACACTGTCCCCTGTCATCCTGCAGACCCTCCAGTCAGCTCACCAGAATTACCAAGGCTGGCCCCCAACCCTGCAAATCTCCCTAGATAGAACAGGGCCAAATCCCAGGAGCAGGTGCTGCTGGTGGTGTTAACACTGCTGCCCCCTTGGGCCCCTTGAGACTGGCTGATCAATGCTGACCAACTTACCTCTAGAATTCCCCTTGTGTGGCTAACATGGGAGCGGAAGCCTCCACTGCATCTTATGCTAGTTGTTAAATGTTTCTTAGATCTCCTCCTTCATTACCTATTCTCCAATCTACTTATCATGAAATCTCTAATCTTGATCATTCCAAATCTCTAACCAGCTGATGAAACTTCTGCCTGTCAGTCTTTCCTTTTTCCCTTACCATTGATTTCTACAGATATTTCATTTAAGCCATTCTGTCTTTCCAAACAAATTAGATGAAATGCTTTTCTCAATATTCTGCCCCCAAGGAGGATTTCAGTACTTCCCTTTGCCACTGTGGTCAAAAGTCTTGTCTTAGCGGGGCTGCCATGCTATAGTCATCTACCAATGCCTGGTGCCAGATGTAAATGATTTCCTCCTCAGTCAGCCAGTCCTAGGAGACTTCCCATAATGTTATCAGTGTGGCTGGAGAGAGTGGTTGCCACATGACAGGAACAGGCACCTTAAGAGTGAAAACACCTTTAAATGCTACTTATATCTTTAGAACCTGCTCAAACCCATTCCTGCACATAAAGCCTCCATTTGATGAGAAAATGTTTCTAGATTCCTCAATCAGTAGGATTTGTTCCTAAAGGGAAGCTCCAATCACAGGTCCATGCTCAGGTATTCAGTCTCCATCAGGACCCTATAACTGACCTAAAGCTATTTCTCAAAGGGAAAGTTGCTTGCTGAAGAAAGCATCTTATTCCAAATCTCTTGATTCTTTGCTGACATATAGGTTCCATTCCAGCATCTAATACTCAGATGTCAACTGGGAGAAGGACCAGGTTCAGAGGCACTTGTCCTGCATCAGCCTAGGTGGAGAGCCTTCCTTAGTCTAGGCTCCATTCAGACTTGTTGGTTTCTTGACCACTGACAACAGTTGCAAGCCACACCCCCAAATGCGGCACATTTTTTCTCTCAAATCCAAGGAGGCCTGCTATGCGTTATAACTCTGACTGAAAGTATACCCACTAGGGCTTCACTTTGGAGGAGTCATTCTAACATGCTTGCTGATCATTAGACTCCAGAAATGATACTGAGCAGAGGTCCTTGTGTTATGGTCATCATACACCAGGAACAAGAGAGTTCTGCCCTTCAGGATGTTCAGAGAGTGTAATCAACATGTGAACCAGAAGATATTGAAAGACAGTGAGACTGCTACTATTTTATTTTTGATTTACTGTTTACTTGGCCTTTCACATCAAAATAGCCAGTGTGGGAACTCTTCCTGATGTTATAAATATCTACTTCAATGATTCCTTCACGATCTGGGAAAATGCCCTGGAAATGACTGAGGATCCAATTGGACTTAACATTAGGCATATCCATGTCCAGCTCCAGTTTTCACCTGACATCCATGAGATTTCACTCTGACTGGTACACTGGTGAGATCATAGGTCACACAAAATGGTATTAACTCAAAGCCAGTGTCCAACAATCTCAAAGAGCCTTGGTATAATCACTTACCCTGATTTTTAATACCGAATAAATTCCCACTACTGATGCCTGGTGCAGCACATCAGGCAAAGCCATCTAAAAGCCATCTAAAATTAAATGGCCACATTGTCCTTTAGAGAGAGTTAATAGGAAGATTCAGTTTGTACTTTTTTCTTTTTAACATACACCTTCAAGATCAACAGGCTTCTCTTTACTCCAGGGGTTCTGGGTCTATAAATTAATCCAGTTTGGGGAATTGGAAGAAGCAGAGTGGTTGAAATCAGAGTGGTCAAGTCAGATCATTATTCATCTACTCATTCAAAGTAGAGTTTTTCTGTTATACAAAGCAAGGAGAATACTAGAGAACTGCCCATTCTCAGGCCTAGGGGTCATGCAATCCATTGGCCATTCCAAGGAACATTCTGGTGACCTTGTTCACTGTGGGTTAAGTGATTTTACTTGTACTCTGCCCTCCTGAAAACCTCCTATTACCACTGAAACACAGGAGCTCATGTGAAATACAGAATCTTCCACTGGCATTCCTGGCCCATAAAAAACATTCTCCAAAGCACCTTTCAAATTCAAGGTTGTGTGCACTAAGGATCAGGTGAAGGAGGCACCTTCTGGGGTTTCTTAAGAAAGTCACATGATAAATCCATTCCAACACTCCTGATGTCCCAAGTCTCAGGATCCCTTCCACTGTACTATACCAAGGAATTTATTACATCTCCATTTTATTCAAAATTGTCAGGTGCAAATTTTAGTAACCTATATGAGCAATCAATAAGATTTTACCCAATAAGATGTTTGAGGTAGCAAACTGAATTTTGACACTCCCGCCACCTCATGACAGTTGATTTAAAATAATACTCTTATCTCCTTAGTTTAACCCTTAAGAATCCATGCCCACATGTATCCTATAGATTTGGGCTGATATGATCTAAGAAAAAAAAATCTAGTTTTGTTGGTATCTGACATTCTCCTGAGTATAAGTATTTTGCCCCTGGATTGTGCCAGGATCTAACTTTAGTTATGCATATAAAGAAAATGAGTAGTAGATGAGGGGACATGAAAATAAATGATTTCTTCTGGCAGGTTGATCCCTTAAGTAGGAAAATTACATGACCTAAGAAGGAAAAGCCTTATCAGAAGATGGAGGATAAATTTCTTTGTGTAGTGTATTCTAGTTTTACTATAACAAATTAACAAAAATTTAGTTGCTTAAAGCAATACAAATTTATTACTTCATAGTTCTGTAATATAAAGTCCAACATGGGTCTCACTGAGCTAAAAATCAAAGTGTTGGCTTGGCTGTATTGCCTTCTGCCATCTCTTCGGTGGAAACCCATTTCTTTGCCTTTTCCAGCTTCTAGACTCTACCCACTTCTTTTTTTTTATTCTTTTTTTTATTATTAGTTGTTCAAAACATTACAAAGCTCTTGACATATCATATTTCATACATTTGATTCAAGCAGATACTACCCACTTCTTAGCTGGTGGCCCCCTTCTCCATCTGCAACGTCAACAGTGTTGCATCACTATTTGACCTTGATTCCAAAGTCATTTCTCTGACTTCCCAGCTCTGATAGCTGAGAAATGTTCTGTTTTTAAGGATTCATGTGATTAGATTGGGCCTATCTGGATAACGAGGATGATCTCCCCCTCTTGAGGTCCTCAGTTAACCTCATTCATACTTACAAGGTTCCTTTTGCCATGTAAGGTGACATATTCACAGGATCCAGAGATTCGGACATGGACAACATTGAGGTATTATTCTACCACCACAGCTAGCAAATGAAACTTAGTTACATCAAGTACTAAACATATCTGAACTTTCCTTTGGATTATCTGGATCCCATTATATCCAAATATTCATCTTGATTATCAAATAAGAGATCTGGTAAGGGTACAAATTCAACTTATACAATAATTTGGCAACACAGGATAAAGCTGATTTGTAGCAGCTCTCAACGGCTCTGTAGCTGCAAGAAGTGAAAAATCATTTGAGGACAGTTTATGAAATTCTCTCAATTTTGAACTCTGATTCTAGGCCAATAATTCAGGGAGCTGAGCTTTGCATCCTCTTTCTTTACGCTATTCAGGGCCACTAGAAGCAAACCTCTAACGTCATGACTGTTGAACCTCTCATGTCCTTCATCTTGGTCTTTGTCAGTAGCCTTCTATGTAGCATTATTCCAGATCATTAATCATGATCTGGGAAAATACCCTGGAAGTGACTGTTAAGGGACCTAACATTAGGCATATCCATGTCCAGCTCCAGTTTTCACCTGACACCATGAGATTTCACTCTGACTGGTACACTGGTGGGGTCATAGGTCCACACAAACTGGTGTTAACTCAAAACTAGTGTCCAACAATCTCAAAGAGCCTTATTCCAGATTATGATAAATCTCAATTTAATTAATTTTTTTCCCTATTCTATGTATGAGATAGAATTTACCACCCCTTAGATTCTACCTAGATTGTTCACTGCTTTTAGTCTAACAAAATCCAAATTTCCCTACACTCATTTCCCTGGCAGTATGTGGCCCCTCTTTGCACTATTAGTCAGGGTGCTTAGATAAAAGCAACATAAAGCAACTATGTCTTTAACAAAAAATAAATGTACCAAGTGATATGTGGTTGCTTCCAGAATTGCAAGAAAGTCTTGAGAACCAAGCTCAGAAAATTAGCAGGAATGAAAATTGCCAAGGAAGCCAGAATCACTGACAGAATTACCACAAGGAACCAATCTAGCAATGAAGAGAGTAGTATAGCCATGACCATTGGCACTGGCCCCTGGATGCTGCCACCAACATCCCTACCACTGCAGCAATTCTTCCCTAAATGAATTGCTTCTTTCCGTGCTAGTTCCTTTGTTTCACTAGACTGAAATTCAAAGTCCTGAGAAGAGGCATCTGTCTAGCCAAATCTAGACCACATTCCCGTCCTGGTATCTTAAAACAGACAAGCAAGAAGCTGGTCTTTGGGGATTATCAGTGAAGGACTCACACTTCTAAATGAAATTTGTATCATACTACATTGTAAAAACATAGTCATCTTCCCCCACAATACTGTCACTAAAGGACAAGTGTGTCTTAACCTTTTGTCCCCAGAAACTACCATAGTACCTGGCACCCAGCTAGCTCTAAATACATGTAGAATAAATCAAACATCAGAGGTAAATTAATTCCAGCATTTTCTTATGACCTTTTAAAAAGGAGGAGGAATTGACCAGGGAAAAGAGAATTCAAGGATGAAGGATGTGGCTGGTAATAGAGAGAGGCGAGTCTGTCTGACATGGGGTAGGGGGGAAGATAAAGGGAGTAGGACACATATATCAGGGAAGGGGGGAAATGGGATGTTACAGAGAGGACAGAGACCAAGTAAGAGAAATTAAAAATTGAAAACAGCAGACGAACACTAGACTTAGTCAACATACTAAGTATTAACACAGGTCCAAAAGCCCAACAGACCTAGGAAAAACTAAAATAAATTATCATGTACATAATAATGTATGGCCCATTGCACTGATATTATACTTCTGGGGACTATTAATGCCCAATAGCCTTTAAAAAAAATACTTTCACCATGTAACTAACTCCCCACACAGAAACCTTCAATGATTCACCAAAGCCAAAAAATAAAATTCATGATTCTTACTATTATATTTAAGGCCTACAGAATAAATCTTCCAAAATGAAGAGCTGACACACTAGAAATGCCTCATTTCTGCCTTTGAGATTTTACTTAAGCTGCTTTCTTTTCCTAGTTCCAAAAACACTTTTCCCATCTCTTCAACTATACAAACTAATCATCCTTCAAGATCCCAGTTAAGACTTTCCTTCTTCTTCTCCACTTTACCAGCCATCTCTCCTCTTGGACTTCATGTAGAAATGGTCACCGGAACTACCCATTTTGTCTGAACCTTCTAGCCCCTTAGCACTGCAAGGTCATTTAGTGTGTGGGTCATGAATGTTACCACCACATTATGATTAGAAAATCCAGCTGCAACATTGCAACTAATTCTTCCTTGTAGTCTCATGTTTTGATGATGTTAAAAATTAGCTTAAATTAAATCGTCAAATAATAAGATTCATATACATAAAAAAGAATTTTTAAAATTCCTCACATGGGAAGATCATTCAACCTATCTGTAAATACTTCCCTAAGTACAGATCACAAAGTTTGAGAAATAATGGATTCTCCCAATCTGGGCTGAAAATCCAATTGTTCCAGAACAACTTTTCCAGAAGTCCAGCAAACCTCTTCCTCTCATGTTACCCAAGAAGCTAGAACCAGAGACAAGGTCAGTGTGTTAGTCAGTGTTCTCCAGAGGAACAGAACCGATAGAATATATATAATTATAAGAGGGGAATTATTGGATTGGCTTACCCAATCAGAGGCAGGTCGTCCCACAATGGCCATCTGCAGGCTGGAGAACTGAGGAAATCAGTAGCTACTCTGTCCAAGAAACTGGAAGCCTCAGAACAAGAGACCAATGATACAGCCCCTGTTGAAACTGAAGGTCTGGAGCCGGTGGTGGCAGTTGGGGCTCTGAGGGTTTTTCCTGAGAGGCTGTTTTGTTTGGCGTGAGTGGTTCTAAAAATAAAGTTAGTTTCTTTTGACAAGTGGCTCCTGATTGTGCCCAGCCAGACTGCGGCATTTGGTGGCTAGCACGGGGAACAACTGAGGGTAAGTGAGAAGGTAAACTGCTTGCCTCTGAGGGCAGGGCAAGAGGATGGGTAGCCATTTTAAGATTCTTCTTTTGTTATTTTGTTTCACTTTTGTTTTAAGTTGCCTGTCCCTAGAGATGTGTAAGATGGAAGAAAAACCGCTCACATCTGAGGAACAGATAGGGAGAAAGGACGGATGGACATTTCAGGAGGCTATTATAATGATTTTGTGTTGTTCCAATTTTGTTTCACTCTGTTTCAGTTTTGTTTGGCGTTATCTTGTTGGGTTGTATTATAGTAAAAATATGGGATCAGAAATTAGTAAAAAACAAACTGAAAGAGTGTTAAGTAAATTGTTAGAGGAAGGAGGCATCTCAGTAAAATCAAGAACAGTCAGGGCATACGTTGATACAATACAAAAATGTAGCCCATGGCTTTTTAAGGAGGAGTTGTTAAATATATCACAATGGAACCATCATGGTGAAGATTTAAAAAGAATAGAAAAGAAAAGCCCAGGGACTCTGCCAGTTGGCACATTGCCATTGTGGACGTTCATATCTTGTTTGCTTAGTCCAAAGCCTTCAGTTCAGACAATGGTAGAGGAAGAAGAAGACATAATGATTCAAGTAAAAGAGAAGGTCTCTCAAGTTAGTCAGACAGAGGAAAAGATTCAAGTAAAAGAGAAGGCCTCTCAAGCTAGTCAGACAGAGAAAGAAAGTGTAAAACAGAAAAAGCCATCAGGGGGAAAGTTACAACAGGAGACTGCTACTAACACCTTTCTATCACCAGAGGACGTAAGTGTCCAACTAACAAGGCCACCTCCATATGCTGGGAGGTCCCCAACCCCCGCAGTTGATAGTTGGGATCCTGAGACAAGATCTCAAATATTAACATGCCCTGTATTTGAGGCAGGAGGGCAGCGATTTTACCAAGTTTTAAATTTCAAAACAGTGAAGCAGCTAAAAGAGGCTGTAACAACCTATGGTCCTCAAGCACCCTTCACTGTAAGCATGGTCGAATCCATTAACAACTTGAACATGACGCCAGCAGATTGGGCTAATATGTGTAAAGCTGTGCTAAATGGAGGACAATACCTGTTATGGAAGGTTGCCAATGAGGAATTTTGCAAGGAGACGGCTAGGCGAAATGCAGCAGCTGGTTATCCTCAGAGAAATCTAGATATGTTGTTAGGAAAGGGACCTTATGAGGATCAGCAGCAACAAATTGCATATGATCCTGG
>NW_025999960.1:484980-554794 GCF_001458135.2 Marmota marmota marmota | reverse complement strand
GCTGGTACAAAGACCTCTCCACAGGTGTGGCTGTATATTGGACCGGTAGTCAGTGACGGGTAAGATCCAATTGCAATGGTACCAACCTAACGGGTAAGGACCATATGTACTATTGGACAACCTAAGGCAGGCACAGTCCCTAAGCCACATGCTTTTTGTTTAAACAGAGAGGGGGAGATGTTGAGAGCCACAGCCGAAGGGGCCCCAGCAAACTTCCAGCTGCCAGCAAACTTCCAGCTGCCGGCTGATGATTGGCTCACAGCGGCCCCAGCAACATCTAGCTGATTGGCTCCTCTGCGGTGATGCTCATTGGGCTGTTTCCCTGCCCTTTCAGACCACGGAGCTGCTCATTGGGGGACTTTTTTGGCTCCACCCACGTGACCCAGCCAATCGGCCTCAAGAGCAGGAGGATTGTGGGAGGTGGAGAGAAGCTTGTGTGGGAGAGAGAGGCTTGTGGAAAGCCGGTGGTGGCAGTTGGGGCTCTGAGGGTTTTTCCTGAGAGGCTGTTTTGTTTGGCGTGTGTGGTTCTAAAAATAAAGTTAGTTTCTTTTGACAAGTGGCTCCTGATTGTGCCCAGCCAGACTGCGGCAGGCTCCATAGAGAGTCCGGGGTGCAAAGTCACACTCAGATGCTGAAAAATCTGGAGGTCTGATGTCCACAAGTGATAGCAGCTACCAAAAACAAAAAATAATGCACCCTTTCAAGAAGGAGGAGCGAGCCCATGAGAGCTTCCTCCTCTTCACTTTTATGGTCAGTCAGTCCACATTCTCAGCCTGTTGGATGAAGCCACCTACTCAGGGCAGGTCTTCCTACTTCCTATCATCTCTAGAAACACCTTCACAGACACACCCAGAAGTGTGTTTTACAGATCTTCCAGGTGTCTCTTGATCCAGTTGACAACCAAAATTAGCCATCACAAGTCGGTAAGTAGGATGGGAGGATAGATGAACAAAATTGAGGTCCTGTTAATAAAGAGAAAGAGGAGGGTAGATGCTGGCAACTCCCTCCCCCATCATGATTGATTCTGTTGAGCAATGGATTCATTTCTCATCCTGAGAGGCATGTTTCACTTCTATTCATAAATATCTATGGCATACACAAGTCGTTGATGTTGAATGCAATATCGAGCAATTTTTAAAAATCAGAATTTTCCAATAAAATACCATCTGGTTTTCAACCCACAAGCCTCATAACAAATTGTGACTCTGAAAAGTCTCTGTCCAGTCTTTAATGTAAATAATACCAATGAGCTTGGCATAATAATTTATGAACTTTAATTACCAAAGCCTATTCTTCCACAACCACATTTTACTGGTAAAGAAATTGGTGCTAAGCTGGTAAGGGATTTGCCTAGTATCCCATGACTAATTACTTCTGGTAGAATAAGAGATGGAGTAGAAAGAATTGAACTTTGGAAGCTGTCTGTGACCTGGGTTCAAATCTCAGTTTTGCACTTAAACTGTGTAACCTTCAATCGTTTTTCAACTTTGCCCAGCCTTGATTTTCTCCTTTGTCAAAGTGATAGAAAAAGGATTGAAAGCATGTGTAAATTGCCTGGTGCTCCATGGGCTCTACTTGGTAGAAATATCCCTTCCTAACCTTGTGGTTCTTTCCAGAATCACCTGCAACCCATCACAGATCATGCAGAGTGACCACCTGGAAAGGCCTTCAGACTGGGGTTGCAAGAGATGTTCTCTTAGCCTGGCAGCTGTAAATGACCAAAAGGCAAGACCACAGGCCTCGCCACCTGTCCCAGCTGGCCTCTTCTCTAGCTAGCAGGGCAAAATCAGATGGAACATTAGGTTTTGGCTTCCAGGATGGTTTAATAGAGCTGTAGAAGGACTTCAAGATGATTCTCATAAAAGCTGTTTTCCTTGTGATTAAGTTGTATTTGCCTGTTAACTATGTGGTAAACAAACCCTCAACTCCCGCCTTCTGGTTATAGCATGGCCGTGTGTTAATTGGGACTTGGAGGGTAGCGGGCTGGCAAGGCTACTCGGGGCAGGAAGCCAAGAAGCCCAATTTGGTTATCAGTTCTGTTGACATGAGCAGAGCCCTATGTGGTTGTGTGGAGTGTCCAGCAGGTTGAGCTGGGGTTTTCCCAGCTATGAAAGGCCTGCTGTCTGGAACACTTGGCCTGGAGTCAACAGGGACTTCACATCAGGACTCTCACTGCCTTCCACCCCACCAGCTCTGCACGGCCTCCTGCCTGGGCAGGGGGAGGAGCCAACCAAACATGTCTGATCCTATACTTGGTTCAGAACTGAGGACAGAAGGCAAGGAAAGAAACAGTCTGCACCTGGAGCTAATCTGCCCCTCTTAACAACCCACCAAAACTCCAACCAAGACAGAAAAAAAAATTCTTTTCCCTAAAAGAGACATGAGAAGCACTGAAATCCTCTCCGTGTGTGTGACTTATCAGAACTGCACTCAGACACAATCCCTGAAATAAAACTGCCAGAGATCAGATGAGTGGGAGAGGCTTGCTGGGAAATTCCTCCTGGCCAGTGCATACACGACTGAGGAAGAAATTGGGGCAGTTTCCAATGTAACTTGCTACCCCTCCTCCAGGGGCAATCACTGTCAAAAATGATTTATTTTAAACATTTTTAATTAGTTTAGCCAATGGTGTGTGTGTGTGTGTGTGTGTGTGTGTGTTTAATCATCTGCGGTCAAGTCTGAGTTCACAAGAGCCTTTGAGCTCAGTAGAGTCCAACCGCCAAACCCACACCCAAATATTTTGTAGATAACAGAACAGCCATTGCCAGGTTACGCTTGTAGGTACACAGACAAGCTTTGTGGCCATGTGGTGAGGACACTCAAGTGAATGCTGAGATGTGGGGATCTTGTAACAAGAGCTACAGCAAGTCGTTCAGCTGTATTTTGAGAAATCGAGTTTGGAAAAAATTCCACAAAAATCATTCACTCTTCTGAGTAAATGAATATAATGAAGCACCTAATGGGTATTCTTATTAAGTGCTGTTATTAGGTTTAGGTTCTTATAATGTCATGTTCAATGTCCAGAAAACTGACAGCAAGATGCTAATATGAATTCTGGGTGATGGGAATATGAGTGAGTTAGCATTATCTTCTCCTTGTACCTTTATGTAGTATAGAGATTTCTACAAATAAATGCATAATTTTAAATGTTTGCTGTATGGATAAATAAATGACTAAATTAACCCTGGTAAGTCCACTTGAAAATAGGTCTAGCTGCTATTTCCAAAATGCTTTGATTCCTAAAGAGAGATGATAGACAATACCATGCATTTGTTTATGTGATATTTTTGTGTCTGCTTTGTTGCCTTTCTACTTTTCTTTTTTAGGAAATTTGAAGAATGAAAAACAGGAAGCAAAATAAATTTTAGGCACAACAGAGAATGGGGGAAAAAAAGAGATTGAAATGTTGTGGAAAGAGGAGATGAAGGCCAGATGATAACCATTTAGTTTTGATAAGTAGCTTCCTTTGAGAAGTTTGGAAGTTTCCTGATGGGAAGAGGCTGGCTGATCATATTCTAACATAAAAAGGTATATGCCACACAAGATAATCAGAACTCCATGGAGACAAGTCTCTATTTGTTCCCTGCAGATCTATCATAGTGTCTGGAGCATGGACCATGTTCAGTAAATAAATTTTAAATGATGTGTAAATCCATTTCCTTTGAAATATGAAGAGAAAATGGCTTTCAAATAACAAACTGTAAGATTTAGATAATAGGAATGGAAAATATTCCCGAAACATTATTAAGGGTATCGATATAAGCTATGGGATTTCTAACCCCTAGAGCTTTATAAGAAAATAGACTATCCAAATTATTTGTCATGATAGTTGCAGTAAGTTTAGGAAATCCTGCATAAAACCCAAAAAGATTTCTATATTCTGTCTTTGCTTTATTTTGGTTTTAAAAAGGTGCTGAGGCTGTCCTGGCTTTTGCTCAACGGTTGGCCCAATACAAATTGTTTCTCCTCTCAACACATACATTGAAAATGGCTTCAAGTTAAATCTTTATGTAATGGACTTAGCAGAATTAACTACAAACAAATACATAGGATCATGCAAGTCTTGATGATCTTCAGTCAGTAGACTTCATAAAAGCTAAACTGTCAAAAAATATGCCTGAAAGGCACCTAGTCACAAGGCTTCCCAAACCATGGGATACATGAGGAAAATTTTGTAGTGTCTCTCTGATGCATTTCTTTATACTTGAAAGGTCTTGCCTGAGCATTTCAAGTTTGTGGGGACTTCTACAATGGGCATGAGGCTGCTGTTATGTCTTTAATAAGTCCCTAGGACCTTACTTTGAAGTGATGACTCACAGAGAATATTTTGTCAGACCAAGTGGGCCATAAAAATATTAAGTGTGGTTTTAAGCAGTAAAGGTTTTTATTATCTTGCTCACTTCCTCTCATGAAGCATTGCATTAAATTGTACTTTAAAGGGATTAATGACCTGCCTGCTATGTTTCACAAGAAATTCATTATTGTAAATATTCTAGAAGCATTGATATAAACATTAGGGTTAATAAAAAAATTGGAGGTGCTCAAAACTGTTCACTGAACTGAATTGCAGCCTGTTACACATAAAAGCATGATAGTGTTGGGGTGGAAATTCATTTGAATTTTCTTTTTTTTTTTTCCAAAAGTTGTCAGACTTCATTCCAACATCATGGATGTATTGAGACCACCATCAAAACAGGACAAATTCCTTACTTAGGTCTCTTAAACCTCAGCAGGGCAAAGCACTCTATTCCAGCTGGTTGTAACACAAGATAATTATCTGCCCCTTTCAGGCTACTTAGCTGACAAGATTGATCAAATCCCTATTCAGTGGCACTGTCTTTTAAAACTTCAGCGACAAAACAACAAAGATCACTTTCTATCTTGGTTGCAATTAAGATTTATAATTTGCTAACTGGGTACTCTCCCCAACCATCAATTATAGTTTTGTTCTTTGCTGAATTCACTGTACTACTTTCAGCCATGTTGTCTTAAGCAGTTTCTGTCTTCTTAGAAACCGTTCTTAGGGCCTTACTTCCAGATCCAGTGAGAACAATACACTGAAGTCAATTTAGTGTCTGCTTCATTCAGCTCTTCCTTAGATCCCACACTTGTCTCTCATTTGTTCTTCCGTGTTCAGCTTCCTCTTCTGGATAACTACAGACTGCTTACGCTAAATGATGTTTCACAGTAATTTGTTAATTGCCAAATCTTTTGGAAGCAGCTATAGTCTAAATATGTTACAATTCTCAGGCCCTGACACGGCAGCATTTCAAATGTGATATTCCTATTTATATTACAACAAGTAAGGACTGAAACACACGCATTTGATGGTTGAGGTTTAAAAAAAAGATCTGGTACATATATGTTTCTTGTTACATTCATATTGCATTATTACACCTCTCTGAAGGAAAAAAAAATTAAAGGATTTCCAGAAGAGGGCAATGTTCCTGAGGTTAATTCTGCTAATAAATTTTCCAAACACCAAAAATTCACACTAACTCCACATTATTTATCCAAAAGCACTCTCATGGTGAAGTCTAAAAACTGATGGTTTTAGGAAAACACTGGATTTGTACTGATTCACCTTATAAATATTGCTGTAATTTTCCTTTTCTTGAGAAATCTGAAACTATTCTATCTATTTGACATAAGTCTCCTTTTGGGGCATAACGTTTCTGGGAAATCTTTGTGCCACGCCAGAGTTTTGGTTTAACTAAGCTGACAATACACAAACTTTTAAGACTGGTTTGCCCCTTGAGACTGAAATATGGCTGTTATTTTAGATGGATGCGTGGCTAAGAAGATGACCATTTGATCTACAAAGGGAAGGATTTAGGAAAACATACTTCAATTGTCCTTCTCTCTCTCCAATGCTTAAGAGCTGACTCCTGAAGTTACAGGTCATAAATCACTCTGCCCCACAAACTTGAGATGTATGACCCTGAGTCCTCACAGGAACCTAGAGAAAAGAACTCAGCGTTTTTCTCCACTGAAAACTACATGATTATCTCAGGGATTTTTCCTAGAATGAAAGCACTCAAAGCCGAGTGGAGGGCGGGTGATAAAAAGAAAAGAAAGCACTTTCTTCCTAGAAAGATTTCTTAATTCCACTCCAAAGAATCCCAGCCCCAAACATCTTATGGAAACCATTTCCAGGGAGTCCAACCTAAGAAAATTCAGGCAAGTGTTTGGTAGCAAATGTATTCACTTAATCTAATGTGTACAGCCTGTACCAGCCAGCACATTGTAATAAAAAGTGACCTGCCAGTACCACTGGCACGTCCCCAGGAGAATTTTGCCTAAAAGAACTCAAAAAGGCAAAGCCAGCTTCCATTAACCTCTCCCACCCTATAAAATTATCACCTGGGTGGACATCTATTTATTTGTTTGCTTTGTTTCGCCTGCCAACATTCCTTTCCCTTTCTTTTGGCTAAGAACACTCAGGCAAAGGACATGTAATCCCAATTTAGACAATCAGATTTTGGTTTCTCAGAATTTGGCTCTTCATTGAAGTGATAAAAGAACAAGAAGGGTTTGGGGTGCAGTCCTTTAAAACTGCCCAACAAAGAAACAGCCCAGTCATTCCTATATCTTAGATCCTTGGGACTTTCCTGGTCTCTGCTCTTTCTGAGACCCAGATGCTCAGCTTGTCCTTGGATTTTGTGAGCTTAAACCAGAATTGGTCTCTGTTGTCTGCTACCAAAGAGGCCTAAAAGCAACATCTATTGAATATAAAGGAATTCTCCAAATCCCTACAGGTGAAAGATCAGCCAGACCATAAGACCCTACATACTGGTTGTTAAACAAAATTGAAGTCTCCTTTTTTTTAACAAAATTGAAGTCTTCTATAAAAAGGCATCCAGTTCCAAGTCACAAGAGCAAAGGTATTTCTAATCCCTTCTCAAACATCATCTCAAAAACAAGAAAAAACAGGAAATAGAAACAATACTATCTATTTTTGATGAAATCAAAATCATCTATAGCCCTGAATCAAAATAGTACCTGTGAGGAGGAAGGTCAGACACAATATTGAAACAGTGGGGTGTGGGGAGCAAAGGAGAGGTATGGTTTTGAGAAACAAACCCTGGAACACTCCAGAATGAAAGCCACCTGTTAGGCAAGAGGCCCAGGCACTGAAAAGACCTGGCTGAAAGTCTGTATGAGGAAAGCTTATACTAGACCCTCGTCCCACCCCGACCACAGGACATCTGTGGTTTTCTCTCTAGCACTCTTTCCCCTACAACTGGACCAGAGAGACTCCAGCCATGGTGCTCTGAGGAAGGAAGGGGTGATGCTCTGCATTGTAAACAAGTAATGCTTCTTCAGATCCTTTCTTTCCACAAAGGTAGGGATGAGAAGAGTGAAAGAAAATGTCTACCAGCTTTGCCAGTGCAGGCAGTTGTACTATGTGCTTTTTATGATGCTGGTAGAACATATGGGAAGACCACACCATATGATCTTAGAAAACTAGACATGAAGAAATGAAGTCATTATAATAATATTACCTCCAAGAAGAAGAAAGTAAGCATAGCCTACTGTCAGCTTAGTGGGAAAATATAAACACCGTTATGATAATGGAAAGACTTGATGTTACATTTGAGCAGAAATTGAGGACTGGATGGGAGGGTATACAACTAATAAATCAAAAGATCGAAATACAGGGTTAATGCCAAAAGATACATGTCTAAGAGTTAAAAATAATTTCTTCTGGGGATTGAGATGGATAGAAATGAAAGATAAACAACTATTATTTTTCTGTAATAAAGAAAAAGCCATTTAACATTTTGTGACTTTTTAAACTACTTACAGATAAAATCTAAATTAACTTTTCAATCTACCAGAACGAGTTGGAAGATGATTAATAACATCATAAAACACTAATAAGTCTTAATGAAACAGCAATAAAATATTGTTAAAATTAAAACTATATCCCAGAACTCTCTATTTCCATGTCTGTAATATTATGATGATCAAAATTCTTCGGACATATTGTTCAGACAGATACCTTTTTTAATTTTTTAATTTAAAGTATATATGTAATGGGGTGCTCATGCAATAATTCTGAAATTCAAAGCCCTTTTAAAAATGAAAATTAGCATATTTCAAAGTTAAGTAGAAAACTGTACTGGTTGTATTATAGGAACAAAATGAAAATATCATATTTGAACTTATTTCACTTAACACCAGACTTTTCAATTTAAATTATTTCATTTAAAATGTCAATGAAACCAAAAATGTAGTGCATTAAAATCAACATTTATAAACTAAAATCATCTTTAGAAAAATGTATTTATATAAATATAAACATTAAATATAAATTGTCATTATAAAATAATGTAGTAGCAAATAATATTCATAAAAATAAATGTTCAAAACCAAAGTCACTAATGTGAAAATGAAAATAATGAACAGTAAAAAGTTAATAAAGAATTTAAATTACTTAATATTTTTAAATGCTATCTTTTTAAAAAGCAAGGTGTGTCATTTTTAAATCATATAAATTTTCACACAAATATTCCAGCTGCTAGGAAACCCTTCTTATAACTATAATTATTTGAGGACTAGTGAGGATATAATTATAGGCTGTCTGCAAATATTTTCTTTATTCTATCTTTGAATAATACTGCATTTATTTAATAATTTTAAGGAAATCTTTTTGTGGTTTTTTTTTTTTGCAAAATCAATCTTTTATTGATTTAAAAAAACATGTACTTTTTGTTTTTGTTTTTTTTAGTTTGGATTTATTTCATTTTCTTTGTTTTATCACATTTAGAGTTCAACCCTATTATATTCATATTCCACTAGATCAAATCATTCTGAAAAAGAATTTAAAATATTATTGCAATTGAAGCTGCAATACTACAATTCAGTTGCTTACTGCATCCTGCACAGAACAGATGTTTGGACTTGTAGACTGAGCATCATATTGCCTTTTTATTTCTATTGAAAGAATACACAGTAGGAAGGGGAGAGTAGAAGTTCAGTAGGTTAGACAAAGGGGAATAAAGGGAAGGGAGCGGGGACAGGAATAGGAAAGACAGTGGAATGAATCCGACATAACTTTCCTGTATACATATATGAATATACCACAGTGAATCTCCACATCATGTACAACTGCAAGACTGAGATCCTAATTAGAAAAAGATGTACTCCATGTTTGTATAAATAGGTCAAAAATATACCCTACTATGATGTATAAGTAAAAAGAACAAATAAAAAAAGAATAAATCACTGTTTCTAATCTTGAGACTTAATTGATTTAGATTTCAACTTTTAGAAATAATAAATAACAGTACTGTATCAAGTAAAATGTAATTATTTGATAGTTACTGGAATACTGAAAACATCTAATACTTAGAAAATTCAAAGAATTCTTAATACTGCTTTCAGTTTATATGTAAATATATGTACATATGTGAATGATTCACCTCTATCCAAAAAATGATAGCTTTTCAAAAACTAATTTATAAATATCAGTTTGTATCAGATACTAATATCCAATAAAATCAAAAATTCTCAAAAACATACACATATGAAAGAAGAAAGAAAAGTATGGTTATTGCCTGATCATAATTACCTAGGGAAAGCAGTAATTCAAAATTCTTTAACCATTGTGGGAGTGTACAGAGGTGGTTTTGCCAGTGATTACTTAATATTAATTTGCTAACATTATGAAAAGTCTTCATCTAAGAGATTCTGAGATTGGCTTCCCGGAAATTGCCAAGTATGAATTAAGGCTACAGAGAAGAAAAAGATTGGCTTTATAAACCAGGATTGATTCCTGACCTCTCAGTCTCTCTAAACTCTCTATTCTTCACTTTCCTAAGTGCTAAATATTGGGAAACTTGTAAACATATTATCCACCTTGATGACTTACTGAAAAATAAATAAATAAAATATGAGAAGCTTTTTGAGGAAACTGGCATATGAATAATTTCGGTGGACGATTTCTTAGGCGATTTCACTGGTCACAGTTGAAGTCCTTTAAACTACCTCTGTTAATCAAATGTTACCAGAATCATTAGATATTTGCTTTGGGGTAAAGCATTGTCCGTTGTGCTCAATGTCCTTAACTCCCATGACACCCAGGAAGGAAGGCACATCCAGTCACTGTTATCTTAGTGTGGACTTGTGTTTCAGATGATGGCAGGACAGGTGGCATGAGAAGATGGGGCAGCAGCACAGATGTGCACGGGATTGAGAGGGACAAAGCAGAAAGGTGCAATAAAGAGACCAAAGATCAACATGTTGTTCCCTAAGCCCAGCGTTATCTCTTCCTTAGTTCAATGCTGCCCTCCGTGTCACACCTCACACCTATGCTACTGGGTTAATCTCTGCTCCATTTATATTTGGAAAGGTCAACTACCAACTCCAAACTCTGCACCAGCACCACCCTGATGTTGATGAGGTCACTTTACAAATCACAGTAGAAAGAGAAGCTGCCTTCAAACACTGAAACCGACCATGCAGAGGAAGACAGGAAAGGACTCCAGAATGAATGAATGAGCAGGGCTGTGAGTTAATGGTTTGGCATCACACACTTGAAGTATGGGAGGTTGGAAATGCTTCTCTCGTGGATGTGACCCAGCTTCCAGCCTGTCTTAGTGTTTTCTGTTTTATACATTCAGGTTTTGGCACACGACAGCAATGGACTTCTCCTTGAGGAGGTATGGAAAGTGGGAAGTGTTCCCTTTTAGCTCTCTCCAGATTAAATACTCAGGGCAGCCTAATTATAGATACCAGGGAGCACTTCTGCACACTGGACTTGAAGATGGAAAGAAGCTTCCCGGGTTTAGGTGGTGCTAAATGGCACAGCACATGTTTCACATGCATGAGGCCCTGGGTTCAATCCCCAGCACCAAGAAGGGTGGCAAAGAATTACAAATATAATTTTCAGAAAGGTAATTTCAGAAAGGCAAAAATTTGTTGCACAACAAACAAATTCACAGTCAACACCATCTCCATCTATGGTGTATTTCATGAATACAATTCATAAATCTCTCTGGGAATCATCAATGTGTTGTTCATTATATACATACAGTCATATAATTTGAGTTTGAAATGCCCAAACACAACTCAGTTAAGTTTGGTTGTACATTTCATTCCATTTCAATGTATAGTCTGGAGTCTAAAAAATAATAATTATCAGACTATTTTATTTGATGCTTCCTAAGGGAATATGTGAATAAGAGGGATGGGAGAGAAGTCATGACAAAGTGAAGGCATCAAGAAAGCCCAAGAGGCTGGTCAGAAAGTACTCAGAGGTACTACAGACCCCCAGATGATGTGGGGTGATCAGATACAAAATCAGGTCAAATTAAGAATCAAAGAATTATTCTTTCATCAATTCTCTGGGAGGAAAAAAAAGAAATCCAAACATAAACTACTAGTGTTCAGTTATCCAGTGGGAAGTCCAGCTGTGTCACCATATATCAAGAGTCTCTATAGACACCAGAGGGTTGGTGGGGGAAGGACACTGAACTGGCCCAGATTCCCTGTCAAAGTGAAGAAATCAGTGAAGGAAGGTGTCTTTAGAGTTCCATATATCAAATTGGGGCATGTATTCTCACCTAAATTACCTTTGAGTCTCTTGCAAACAGACCTAGCAACGTGTAGAACACACACAATTGAGCTCCACTCCATCTCGGCAAGCCAGTGTCCACCCTGCTGAGACTGATTTTCCCTAGCCTTTTTTTTTTTTTAAATCAGGTTTCTTACTTTAATTAATAATCAAAGCCAAGTGAAAACTGGGTGGTCAAGAGACATTTAAACTCCTTGCTCCTAGTTCTCAACTGGTGTCTTTTTGACGGTTTTCAAGGCTGCACCCCAAATGTCGCGTTTCATCCACGTCTCTCCTTCCAGACCCAAGCTCCGAATTTACACACCAGGCAGAAGTGTTTCTTCGCCTGGGGATTCTCAGGATGCCAGACTCAGCCAAATGGGAACAGCTTTCCTTCTAGACCACAGTCTTGTGGCCCACCTTGGAGGCAGAAATAAAGCTACTGTACTCAGCCTCCCAACCTCACCCAATGCCCACTAATAACATCTGCTTTATAGCTGTCGTTCCTGCAACCTGCTCTCTCCTTGGCCCCGTCGCCCTCTCTGAGAGGATGTGCTCTACTATGCGGCAGGTCTGGTGGAAAGTTGACAGTCTCCAAGCCAAGAGCAAATCCAGCCAGCACTGGATAAATGACTTGAAGTGCTTTCTCAAGGGACCCTTTCCAGGTACAGGAGCCCTTCTTAACCAGATTTGGCCTATGCTGGCAGACAGCCTTGTTCAGGAGCACATTAAAAATCAAAATACAGACACCGTTTGGAAAGCATAGAAAGCTTGACTCTAACATCTTATGTATTAAAACATTGTTACATAAAAATGACCACAAAGCTCCAAATTCATACTTTCCTACCCTGTGAGACCAGTTACCACCAGGAATAAACCTGTGAAAGTGTGAGGCCGACTGTGGAGACCTCAAGAGGTCTGGGGATAAGGCTGGAGCCACATTCCAAGCTTTGGGGGCAAGATCAATGCCCTGGCCCTTGCAAGAAGCCCAGGCTGAAGCGAAGTGGGTGAGCTGGTGCTGTCATCTCACCACATGAGTCTGGGGGCAAACACCAGCCCAAGCCAGGGTGGAACCGATAGTCTCTTCCGAGGTCCCTTTTCATCCACCTCATAAAGCCCCAGACACATTGGCACAGCTCACAGGTTTTAATGAAGCGTGGGCTCCCGGCTGGAGCCAAAGGGGCATTACAGGCTCAGAATGAGGCTCTTTCATACCCTCTGAGATGGTGATATAGAAGGCCAGACTTCTGGAATAACTTTCTCCTGAGGAACTCAATACTTGTCGTGTAACTCATTTCATTTTTCCTCATCAAAATTTTAGTGACATCCCAAATGGAACTTCCATCTTTGTTTTAAAGCAAACCTGAAACAGGACCTTAAATAATTCAGGTTAGCCCCAGGACTGCAGCTAGCATACAAATCTCCCAAGCACTGACTCTGTGAGGTCATTTGTAAAACGTTTATAACACATTGGGCACTGCTAAGCTTTATGTTCATGGCTTCATTCAACAGTGACACTGTCCCATGATGAACTACCCATTTCCCTTTTTGACATTTGAGAAACCCTAAGTACAGAGAATATAAGGCCATGTAGTTAGTCCTATTCTGTCCCTTCCCACAATGCCTTCAACGTCCATCCAAATCCCAATGGAAAAGAAACGGTGTATATGTTCAACACTGGGAAGATGCAGGATTTGGGTGTCAGATGGACCTGGTTTCTGACACTTCTTAGCTGTGTGATCCTAAGAAACCTCAGTTTCTTCATTGATAAAATGAAGCATCTAAAGACACAGGACCTCTGCACTGGGCAATCAAAACAGTAGACTATATGTCAAAGATGCCACCTAGAATTGTATGGTATCATGCTCCTGTCAAGACTTTAGCAATTTCAAATTATTAACAAGTTCTGTTTGCCTGTTCTTCTCCAGCAACAGCATGGTACAATAAAAAGAAGCCGCACTTTGAAGTCAGGCTTTCTTAGATTTCAGTCATATCACGGCTATGAAAACTTGAGTCCCAAGCCCTCTGAGCCTCTAGTTCCCAATCTGGAATTGAGAATAAAATGGGAATAAATGTGTTCATCAGGAAGAACTGTTTAAAGATGTGGGTATTTGGAGATGGAATACTATAACAAACACCTAAAATGTGGGAGTAGATTTGAAATTGGAAAAGCAGGGAGAATTTTGAGGAGTGTTGGTGAAATATGAAAGTGCGTCGAGGGCCAGGGTTGTGGCTCAGTGGTAGAGAGAACACTTGCCTAGCATGAGTGAGGCTACTGGGTTTGATCCCCAGTACCATATAAAAATAAATAAATAAAATAAAGGTATTGTATCCATCTACAAGTAAAAAAAAAAAGTGCATTGAACACAATGTTTATATAATTCTGAACTATGTGATGTTGGTAAGGCCTTAAGGGAAATTGAGGAAAATCCTATTGGAAATTGGAATAAAGTACAATCCTTATATAGTGGCAAAAAGTTGGCTAACATTATCACTGGAAGTTATGTGGAAAGTGGAAAAAGTACCCAATGAACTTGGTGTTCTAACTGAGAATATTTCCAACCAGAGCGTTAAAAAGTGCCCCCTGGATTCTTCTCAATGCTCATAGAAGACAAGACCACTGTCAGGTGCTATGACACATACACCTATAATCCCAAGGAGGCTGAGGTAGGAGGGTTGCAAGTTCAAGACCAGCCTCAGCTACTTAGTGAGACCTGACACAAAATAAAAATAAAAAGGGATGTAGCCCAGTAGTAAAGCATCCCTGCATTCAATCCCTAGTGCAAAAAAAAAAAAAAAGAGTAATACTGTTACATAAAAGACTGTTAAATTGAACAAGCTAGAGACGTTAGTCAGTTTTGTGTCTCCGTGACCAAAATACCTGACCAGAACAACTTAGAAAAGGAAAATTTTATTTAATTTTATTTTGTTTCAGAAGTTCAGTCCTCAGTGGGCCAACTCCATTGTTCCAGACCCAAGATGAGGCAGAACATCATGGCAGAAGGAGGGGTGCTCCACATCATGGTGGAGGAGTGCTGCTTCATGGCAGCCAGGAAACAGAGGGGAAAGAACCTCAGGGACCATCCAGCCTTCCAGGCAAAACTCCAGTGACCCACCTCCTTCAGCCATGCGCCACCTGCCTACAATTGCCACCCATTTAGTCCATTCAAAGTAGGATGGAAATGATTAGGTCACAGCTCTCTTAATCCAATTATTCTACCTCTGAATGTCCCTGCATTAACACAGAACTGTAGCCAGTAACTGTAACACCAGGAAACCATTAAACACTTGGTTTTGAAACTTTCAACCCTTCCAGATAACAAACAATAATACATTTTAGAAATGACTTTTAAGAAAAAATAAATCCAGGACACTGTGAGGAAAATAGTGGGCCTTGGACTTTAAGGGCTTGAGATTTTAAGGGTTGGAGTCACAACTCTTAAAATTCAATTAAACAATAGGCCTTTCAGGAAGTCCAAGGACATTGTCTCTCCACCAAAGCTTATAGTTAAACAAAGTCTTTTCTCAAAGAGATTTATCAATATTTTCTAATGGAGTAAACCCCAACAGTATTCACAAAAGACTCATAACGTTTTTCTGCTTGTTTGTTTTGTGGTGCTGGGGTTCAAACCCAAGGCCTCATGCATGCTAAGCAAGTGCTCTGTTACTGAGCCACGTCCCCAGCATGCCCCCATAAAGTTTTTAAAAGAATAAGAAGCCCTGGGGCTGGGGTTATGGCTCAGCAGTAGAGCGCTCACCTCGCACATACAAGGCCCTGGGTTCAATCCTCAGCACCACATATAAATAAATAAAATAAAGTTATTGTGTCCAACTACAACTACAAAAAATAAATATTTCAAAAAAAAAAAAAAAGAATAAGAAGCACTGCTAGCTTTGATCGGAAGGCACAGAGAAGAGAACAAAAACAAAGAGGCTACTGAACCCCAAAGATTCTATGAAAACAAAGGTGTTGAGAAAAAAATGTTAATTTTCATGAAACAAAGAGGGTGACTCAGAGGATTGAACAGAGTCAAAACAGCAGAGCAAGAATAATGTAGAGTAACTCCTAGTCAGGAGCATGACTGAGTCACAGGGAAGTTCCAAGTTTGCCCAGCTGGAATTCAGAAATTGTAGGGATTCCTATGTGCCTCCCTTTCTCCCCATATCTGAGCAGGAATATCTACCGTGGTGGTCCTATGCCTTGCTGAGTATGCTGGGTTGGGGAGCAACCTGTCTGTGTAGCACTCAGGTTTGTGGAGAAGAATGGTTCTTGAGTGAACTAAACCAGACAAGCCTCATCTGTACCCAGACCTACTTTAGATAACAATGTCCTAGACTTTAAGCTAAGGCTACAATGGGATGAGACTTTGGGTGAATTTATGAAAGGTTCAGTGTGTTTTACATGTGGAAGGAATGTGAATCATTAGGACCCAAAGAACGAACTGTGAGAGCCAGCTTCCAAAATAACCCTTTATGATTCTCATCCTTCAAAAGTCCCCTCCTACATGGTACCAGAATTAATCTGTGTGACCAACAGACTATGGTTCAAATGGTATTAAATCTCTTCTGAGATTAGGTTCTAAAAGATACTGTGGCTTCTGTCCTGTTCTCTCTTGGATCAATCATTCTGAAGAAAGCCAATGGTCATGCCATAAACCACCCTATGAAAAGGCCCACGTGGTAAAAAAACTGAAGCCTCTCGCCAACAGCCTCACGAATGAGCTTAGAATTGGATTCTCCAGCTCCGTCATTTTTCAGAAAACTGCAACCCCAACCAACATCTTGACTGAAACCACATAAGAGACTCGGGGCCAAAACTGCCCAGCAAAGCTGCTCCTGGATTCCTGACCCTCAGAATGCAAGTAAATAATATTTGCTTATTAAGACGATAATTTGGGGGTAATTCATTAGGTATCTGCTATACAAAATCCTACAAAATCCTATGTTTTTAAAGCCTTGATCTTTAGGGTAGCATTCTTGGAAGATGGTAGAACCCTTAAGAAGTAAAACCTGCATATTGGGTCCAGGTTGCGGCTCAGAGGTAGAGCGCTTGTCTAGCATGCACGAGGCACTGGGTTTGATCCCCAGCACCACATAAAAATTAAAAGGAAAAAAAAAGGTATTGTGTCCATCTACAACTAGAACCTAGATACATTGCTGGTGGGACTGAAAATTGGTGCAATCACTATGGAAAGCAGTATGAAAAGTCCTCAGAAGACTTGGAATGGAACCACCATTTGACCCAGCTATCCCACTCCTTGGTTTTTATCCAAAGGGCTTAAAATCAGCATACTACAGTGATACAGCCACATCAATGTTCAACTCAACTCACAATAGCTAAATATGGAACCAGCCTAGATGAATGGATAAAGAAAATGTTGTGTATATGCACAATGGAATAATACTCAGCCATAAGATGGGGAAATCATGACATTTGCCAGTACATGGATGGAGCTGGAGAATATCATGCTAAGCAAAATAAACCAATCACCAAAAAAAAAAAAAAGACCAGATTTTTTTTCTCTGATATGCAGATGCTAATTCACAATAAGTGGGGGGCTAGGGAAGAATGGAGATACTTTGGATTTGGCAGCAGGGAGTGAGGAAGGGGAGGGGGTAAAGGGTTCGGAAGGATAGTAGGATGAATCCAGCATTATTACCCTATGTGCATATACGACTACACAACTGGGGTGATTCTACATCATGTACAACCAGAAGAATGAGAAGTTACACTCCATTTATGTATGATGTGTCAAAATGCATTCTACTATCATGTATAATTAATTAGAACAAATAAAATTTTTTTAAAAAAAGAAGTAGAGCCTAGTGGGAAGTCTTTAGGTCATTGGAGGCATTCCCTCAAAAGGGATTATGGGACCCTGGCCCATTCCTCATTCTGTCTGTTTGCTTCTTGGTCATGAGGTGATTGGTTTTGCTCTAATGTATGCTTCCCACCATTGCCTACTGGCACCCTCACCAGAAGCCTGAACATTATGGATCTGCCTGATCATGGACTGGAATGTCTAAAATCATGAGCCAAGATAAACTTTTCTTCTTGTATGTTTATTATCTGAGGTATTTTGTGTTAGTAACAAAATGCTGACTGTAATGGTACCAGTAGATAACAAATCCAGATAGCTAATACAGAAAAAAATTCTCTGAAGTTTCATTGATAAGGTTAAAAATAAATGTCTGCCTGGTTTAAAGTATATGCACTTGTGTATCACTTAACTACAGGGATATGAGAAATGGGTCATTAGGTGTTTCATCATTCTGCAAACACCATAGAGTGTATTTATACAAACTAGATGACTACAACATAACCAGGCAATATAATCTGATGGGACCGCCATTATGCAGTTCATCATTGACTAAAATGTCATTATGCAGGGCTAGACTGTATTTATTATCTAAAATTTTAATAACACACATAGGGATGACAACTAATACTACATGCCACCCTATGTATGTAAAGGACATCAAAATACAAAAAAATACTTCCCAGAACCAAGATGTTACTCTTGAAGAAAGAAGCACAGATCTATAACCTATTATTCTTGGAGGAGGTAAAAAAAAAAAAATCTTTGCTTTTAACAGCATGAAAGAATATCTTCTGAATAAAATACTACTGATATGTATTTAGTACCATAATAGCTCTGTAATTGAAAAAAAAAATGTCAGTGTTAATTTTGCATGCTCCTCACACAGGGAGTAAGGCGGGGACTGGATTTTAATGCTCTTAGAAGAGCCTAAGAAGACATAGGAGTGAATAAAAATGGGATACCATTCAAGTTACCACAGCTTAAAGAGTGAATCCCAACTTCAAGGAAAGGTTTTCAAACCCAGTACCACAGACAGTTAGGGTGGAGCCCAGGAGAGGAGAGACCGGGCTACAGGAGCCTCAAAGATGAATTCTGTGAACCAAAGTTTCCATTATACTGAGGATAAAGAAGGCATCTCCCTCATGTCGGACTGTGACAAAACAAGCTAGAACTGACTATAACTAAATAAAGCAACAGGAAAGGGAGGACATTCTTGTCAGCAATCCTCAGTTTCAGCGGGATGTTTTGACTACAGAGAGAGTAGCACTCATCACTGAGAACAGACAAGAACTAATCTTCATAGTCAAAATACGTGGCCCTGGGTTGTTTTTTGTTTTTTTGTTTTTCTTTTTGTTTTGTTTTGTTTTTTCAGTTTCAGAAAACTCCATCTCCTGCCTCGTTCTGACCACATTAGAACCTGGGACTGTAGGACCAAATTTGTTTTTGACCTTGTCCCTGGAACAGTTGAGATGACTTTCTTTTTCATTACTCTCCTTTCTTTTTAATGTGAGTTTAGAGCCAGTGAGAGGAGCCAGATGGAAACTAAAGCTCTCTGTTTATAACTGAACAGGTACACCACAAACAGCAGTGTAAATGTTCCACCCCACTGCCTCCCACACACCCAGACTACCCCAAACCCCACCTGGAAGGACCAGTTTCTACAAGGGGGGATGATGGTTCCACTTCTCTGCTTGTTGAGCCTGGTAATATTTGCTTAAGAACAACATTTGAATAGAGGCCCCTCAGAAAACTCACATTTTCATATTTACTGGGGGATTTTGTTTATTACAAGAGGTTAAGCAACCATTCTGTATACTTGCAAAGTGAAAATAAGCAGCCTACCAAAGAGCACGCCCGTGATCATCATATTAGTAGCCATTTTTTTAGCATTGACTATACATTAGGACCTGTGCTGGGCAGATAAGGAATGAGTATTTGAGAAGAGCATCATACCTCCCATCTTTCAGATGAGAGAATGAGGTGCAAAGAGGAGAAATAACCAACCCAACTAAAGACGCTAACTCTGGGGGATAGGGTAGAGATGCTATGGATGCCATCTTTTTTTCCATATGCATATATTATTTTGCTGCATTTGGCAAGGTACAACAAGCAAATAATTTTTAAGAGCCATTTGCTTAAAATCTCAGAGCTAATAAGTGACCCAATCAAGCTCCTCATCCCAGATTATTGGCTCTTCAACATAGATTCCTTATCACTCTGCCATGACCCTGCTGTTAGAAAAAGGGGTTCAGCTGGGTGCCATGGCGTTTGCCTATAATCCCAGCAGCTCAGTAGGCTGAGTCAGGAGGACAGTGAGTTCAAAGCCAACCTTGGCAATGGTGAGACACTAAGCAATTCAGTGAGACCCTGTCTCTAAATAAAATACAAAATAGGGCTGGGGATGTGACTCAGTGGTCGAGTGCCTCTCAGTCCAATCCCCAGGACCAAAAGAAAAAGGGATCCATAGCCATTGATCAACATGTGCACAGTAGTTATCTCTGGGAGACAGCGGTAGGGACACTGTAGTAATAGAGTGACCACATAAGCTATCATCTAACTGGGACACTTTTATGAGTGAAATGAGTAGGACTGTCCTAGGTGTACTAGAATGTGTGGCCTAACTGTGGATGACTCTTTTCGTCGTGCTTGACAAAGTTGGTCCTTTGTAGCTACAGGTTCCACAGCCCCAGATTCAATGTAGAGCAGATCAAAAAAATTGCATCTGTACTGAACATATATACAGACTGTTTTTTCTTGTCATATTTCCCTAAAAATAAACACTGTATCAGGTATTATAAGTAATCTAGAGATTATTTAAAATTTTTATAAAGATATGAAAAGGTTATATGAAAATACATCATTTTATTTAGGGTGGATAGTCTGGAACCAACCCCTAGGACACCAAGTGACAACTATATACACCAAATGTTCTGCCTTGAGCACATATCATTTTAATAAGTACAAGGACATGGGGCTGGGGTTGTGGCTCAGTGGTAGAGCAGTGCCTGGTGCATGTGAGGCACTGGTTTCGATCCTCAGCACCACATAAAAATAAATAAATAAATAAATAAGATAAAGGTATTGTGACCATCTACAACTAAAATAAATAAATAAATAGATAAATAAATAAATAAATAAAATTAGCTAGAACTATGGGGGAAAAAAAAGTACAAGGGCAGTATTGTGTACCTTAAAAAAAATGCCCATAGTTCTAACTTGTGAGTCTACTCTTGTCATTTAAATCATAAATCAAAATTTACATTATTTAAATTCTTTTTCTTAAAAATTTTTTTCGTTGTCAATGGACCTTTACTTAATTTATTTATTTATGTATTATATGTGGTGCTGAGGATCCAACCCAGTGCCTCACAATGCTAGGCAAGCGTTCTACCACTGAGCCACAATCCCAGCCCCTGTTATTCAAATTCTTTACCACCACAAGTATGAGACCTGACAGTCATAAATGTGTCAATCGCTATTACTGAAATGCTAATGTTTAATAAAAGTACTTGGAAACCACTCTATGAGTTACCCCTCACCAACAGTAGGAAGCAACCCTGGAACCATAGCTTTTGCTGTACAGGTGACAAAACCCACAGGTTATGTAACACCCCCATAGAGGTTACCCTGCAAGTTAGTCAGCTTCTGCTCCACCTACTGCAGCTTCCGCTGCTGCTCCTCCAGACTGAAAGACCGTTTCCAGTTCTCTGCGGCTAGTCATAACTTTCTCCAAAAAAATAAAAACCAGCTTCAGAAGAACATATGTGTTACCTTGGCCACGTTGTGTACCAATACACAAACACCATGTACATCTAGGCAAGACTATCAGTAAATAATGTACTTGACTCAAAACAGAATGCGAACATTTCTCAGTAGGGGCAGCCTCGTCTGGCCCAGTTTAGATGACTAAGGAACCTCAGGAAGTGGAACCATGATTCAGACGGAGACCTCCTTTCCTCTGACTCAATGCTGAGCTCATGTACCCAGGTGGTGGCGGGGGATGCATGTTCCTGGAGGTGATGAGCTCCTCACAAACATACAGAAACTAAGGAAAAACTTACCTTACCACCTTTGCCTCTGATCCCTAAACCAGGCTCTGTAACCACACTGCACTAATTATTTTGCATATATTTTTAATCTCCTAATAGTATGTGTTAGGAAATATTCCATGTTATAGGTGAAGAAACAGGCTCAGAGAACCCATCAAGGTCCCACAACCAAGTTTGTATATTCCCAGTGCTCTTTCACTTATATTTCACTGCCTCCTGATAAGAGGCTATCGGCAAGAATTCAAAAGATGTAAAACATGTTATGAACCTCCTATACATAATTCTTATCATAGTATTTGTCATTTTGTTTTAGATAAGCTCTACAAATAGTAATAGAGCTCATAAATACGTTTTTTCCATTCTATGCACAACTCAAAAACATGCTTCCCACATTACCCCGAATGCAGTGATGATAAAGAGAGCAACTATCTGCTTTTCTGGTGTGTACAGACAGGTCTAACTTAGTAAACTAAAGGAATAAGCAGTATATTAACTCCAGCCTCAAGAGTGGCCCATGTTTCTTTGGGTCTGCTGAACCCCCAGAGGAATGGCAGAGCCGCAGCTGACCACACGTGGCCCCTGTGGTTACAGAAGCTGGAATTCATCTGGCTAACTTCTCAAAAAGCGGTTTGGAGCACCTCAACCTAGGCTCAATGCTTGCAATTTGGATTTTTACCACTAGGTGGATGGTAGTACTTTATTATACAGCACTAATGGTTTGGCTGAATAAGTAGTAAGCTTTGCCCAGCAACTGATAAACATTTAAGTTTATAAAGTCAGTTATACCAGTTTAATTAAAGACGATGAGCACCACTGGAAAACAAGACTTTATAATTTAAATAGGATGAGAGAACAATAACATCATGTGGTTAAAAAATTATTATTTAACAAAATCCCATTTAATTCTGCTATTTTGTAAAAATAACTTCTTTAAATTAGAAGTATTAACCAATCTGACTTCAGAGAAACAAACTTCTTTTTCAAATTGCTACAATTTAGAGCCTTTCTCACTAAACTTCAGTTACTGATGACCTAATCTTGATTACTGCTGCATCGAATCTTGGTTTTACTTTTTCAATTTTTAGGAGACAAACTCTAGTTCTTTTTTCCTCCCTTCATTCCTAATGTTTTTTTTGTTTTGTTTTGTTTTGTTTTGTTTTGGTCAGAGGAGTTACCACTATAAATGCAGCTTAGGTTAGAAGCAACTGTAACTTCTATTGCAGCTAAAAAGTATTTGCAATGTCCTAAAACGAGCTTACTTCCCAGGCCCTTCTTAATCTGGTGTGGTTATTGTATGGTGAGCAACTGCTTCAAGGGACACACACACAAAAAAAAAGTGGCTCTTTGATTTGTGGTGACTATCACAATGACTGTCCTTTGCCAATCATGAACAATTTATTTCTCCAAGAAATTCTCATTTCCCTGGCCAGGTGCAGTGGCACATGCATCCCGGCCATTTGGGAGGCTGAGGCAGAAAAATGGCAAGTTGGAGGCCAATCTCACCAATTTAGGAGACTATCTCAAAATAAAAAATAGAAAGGGCTGAGATTAGCTCAGTTTAAATGTGTCCCTGGGTTCAAGCCCTAAATGGAAGAGAAAGAAAAGACAAGGAAAGGGAAGGAAAAGAGGAAGGAAAGAAGGCAGGCAGGCAGACAAGCCAGAAAGAGACTACTTTACATTCTAATTCCTAGACCTCTGAATCCTAGGACCAAGATAAAACAACAACAACAACAATAATAATAACGTTGCTGAAGGCTTGGTCCTTATCCCCAATGCCAATCCAATAATGAGGACATGGTTTTGCAAAAAAGAAAAAAGAAGTTTTATTGCTTTGCTAGCAAGGGAGAAAAACAGAGGACTCCTGTCCCAAAGTTTGTGGTTCTGCCCATTAGCGGGAACAGGGAGCTTTTAAAGAGGAGATTTGAAGGTGTTCTCTGTTGGAGTTGTCATTCACTTGTTAATTTGGGAGATGGTCATTTCTGAGATCTTCTGGTACCACTCCCAAAGTCTGAATTACTTCACTCCAGGGTAAGTGTATACTCAAGGACTGATAAATCTGCCGAACAAGGGGAAGAAAGCTCATCCTGTTTCTCCTGAGATTAGGGAGGAGGACAGAGTAGGGAGGAGCAGGGAGAGAGGAAGAGAAAGAAACATGTCCATTTAAAAAATAAATTGCAGTGACAGAGCAGCAAGGGCTGTATTCAAAGAATAAAGTGGAGCACTGCTAAATAATAATAGTAAATATAATAAACACATTGTGCTTAGACAGCATACTCATCATTTTCATACATTAGCTTATTTTAAGCTATAATACACCAAATATTAAAGATTATCTCTAAAATATGCCAAGATAGCTCTATTACTCCTTCTTTAAGTTTTTTTTTTTAATAGCGATTGAATGCTGCTATTTTTAAAGAGATAGTTTATGTATTCATGTTGCTGAAAGCTCAATCCTTGTCCCTGATGCCTATCCAATAACGAGGACACGGTTTTGAGAAAAAGGTAAAAGAAGGTTTATTGCTTTGCAAGCAAAGGAGAAACACAAGGGACTCCTGTCCCAGAGGCTGTGGTTCTGCCCATCAGCGGGAACAGGGGGCTTTTAAAGAGGTGACTCAAAGGCTACATGCCAAGGGTTCTTGGTTGGAATTGTAATTCACTTGTTAATTTGGGAGATAGTCATTTCTGAGATCTTCTGGTACCATCCCCAAAGTCTGGATTACTTGTTCCTATGGTGGTTGTGTACTCAAGGACAGATAAATCTGCCTAAAATGGGGGGAAAAAGGTACTCCTGTTTTCCTGAGATTAGGGAAGGGGAGAGATTAGGGAGGAGCAAGAAAAGAGGAAGAGAAAGAAACACGTCCATTTTAAAAATAAGTTGCAGTGGCAGAGCAGCAAGGGCTATATTCAAAGCATAAAGTGGGCCACTGTTCACTACCACGTATCTTACACATTCATACAAACAAATACTTAACCACATATACAAGTCTCTTCTTCCCTCTCTTCCTGTGTACTCCTTTGTGGCTTGAAGCTTATAATCTTTTCTTTTCTCTCCACCTGCCATTCCTCCATTATACCTTCCTACTCAAGAGCATGATTCTCTGACCAGCAGCACATGCATTAACTAGAACCTTGTTGGAAAACCTTAACCTGGGGCTCCATTCCAACCTACTGAGTCAGAGTCTGCATTTTAACAAAGGCCCAAGAGAATCATATGCACATTACCCAGGGAGAAGTGCAACCCTTCCCAGTACAGCTGAAGAGGATGATCACATGATGGCCTCAGGAGAGACTGTGGTGGCAAGGCCAGATGAAGTTGCAGACACAGGAGAACCAACCGAGCATTCTAAATGGGATCACTAATTAAGTGTTCCTAGTGCACTAAAAAAGAATCATACTTCTCCATAATGGAAGTAAGTGGGAGACGTAGATCATTTTTGGGTCTTGGAGGTAAAGTATATCTCCTTACCCTGATACAAAGGAAAAGCTAGCACTAAAATCAGAAAACAAGAAGTATTTCCTCAATTATTTAATCCTATCCACCAAATATTGCACATTGCAATATTGCATGGTGGACATCTGCTTGAGAGAACAAAACAGTGGCTCTTTACAAAGTTATTCAATTGCCTTCCCCTTTCAGGTTAATTTATAACTAAATAAAGCAGGAAATGCTAAGAAATGCTCATGTATCATGAATAGCAAGGTTGCTGTGAATGGCTGGCACTCATCTGCACCTTCTAGCTTTTGTTTGGAAATGTGGAAGGGTGGGAACTGCAGAGAATTTACTTGAACACCTCGATCTGGCCCATCAGCAAACTCAGCAAACTTCCCTGAAATTAAATTAAAATTGAGGAGTCCTGCAGTGCATTCTTTAGATGCCAAGAAGTAGTGAGTGCTTTTAGCAACTGTTCAATGATGTGTTTGTGAAATTAAGACTCCAGTTAAAGAGCTGATTTGCAAGAGGTCACAGCTGCTACCACCCTACTTTCTGCTGCCCTTTCTGCGCCAAGTTGCTGCTAATTTGGGGCTGACAGTTTTGAACTTTAGGAGAGGGGAGGGAATTCACTGGCAATAACTGAGTGAGAGAAAAGGAGTGAACTGAATGGGAATTGCACCGTTACTTGCTTTATTTTTATATTTATTTATTTATTTATTTTTATTTTTGCAGTACTGGGGACTGAACCCAGGGACACTCTACCACTGATTTACATCACCAGTTCTTTTTATTTTTTATTTTGAGATAGAGTCTTGCTAAATTGCAATCCTCCTGCCTCAGCTTCCTAGGTAGCTGGGATTACAGGCATGCACCACCTCAGCTGGCCTATGCAGCTATTTCTAACCCCTCTTCCTTGCTGTGTACAAACAAGTTGGGGGACCTGAATACCTCTTTCAGGTAACATATCTCTGGAACCTCTGTGTGATGCATTTAAAAACTAGTAGAAGAAAATTAATGACAGTCGGGCACTAAGCAACTCAGTGAGACCCTGTCTCTAAATAAAATAAAAAATAGGACTGGAGATATGGCTCAGTGGTCAAGTACCCCTGAGTTTAATACCTCGTGCCCAAAAAAGAAAAAGAAAGTTAATGACAGGAATGAAAATCATATGGTAGTTAAAAGAAAGAGAGAAAATTCAGAATATAAGAGATATCTGCAATATGTACCTTTGCTTTGGCAGGGGTGGGGGCAGTACTGGGCATTGAACCCAGGTCCTTGCATACATCCCCAGTCTCTTATTTTATTTTTGAGATTCTGGGATTTACAAACACATGCCACTGTACCTGGCTTCAATTCCTTTTTTGGAAGAGTCACACGCCTGTTGTTTTATACCCCCGAATTTATTTAGCAAACATCACATTCATCATCTTTTCCCCAGAATCAAAACTCCCAGTGTTCCCACCAGGTAAAATCTTAATCCTTCAAGTCATGCAGAATTAAATCTCAAATAAGAAATTTCTGCATCATATTTAACAACTTTCCAATGCCATGCCCACTCCAACCAATCATCCCGACCTGTCACTTCTATCCAAATATTTCTTTTGAAATCTTAGTGCTATCCTGGTAAAATGATTTCCCCCTCCCAAATAAAAAATTTTTAAACTCAGTAGTTTGTAATGTTTGCCAATGTCAGTAGTATAAATATCCCCACTCTGGACAATTTCAAGCTACCAAAGGTTTAACATCTGGCTCATAAAATCCCTGAAAATTTAACAATAAGCTCTTAAAAGCCAATGCTCTAATTCTACTGTTGCTTCCCAGTTCAGTCACTTTTTACGTGTTTTCCGAACTATTTAGAAGTTTATAAATTAATCTCTCTACCCCTGGCCTCATTTATGTCTGTGAATCAAGTACTGCTATATTTCTTTGTTGCTTATAAAATAAATGTCAAGGACCTAGCCTAGGGTACAGAGTCTTCCACTGCACGGCCCTAGTGTTGTCCATGTCCTCTCCACTACACACCCCACCTGTCACCACCCCCAACACTCACACACAGACACAGAGCTCTTGCCTCCGCCCATGGGGACCCAGCCTTATCACAGCAACGATGTACACTGTAGTTCATCAAGATTTTAATGAACACCTAAGTGCCAAATATTGTGCTAGTTTCAATCTCCAGTATGGGATGGAGGAGGGGGAGTTCAGAGAACAGAGAGCCCAGACTGACAAATATCTTCAAAATTGTCTAATTTCATCAGAAACATAATTCGCCAAAGCTGAATTGTCTACCTTGGTCAGAAATAATTACCAATATCTCCAGCCCCATGAGGACATTCGGTATTTTCAGAACAGCAATACACCATGTAGTTCATCAAAGGTTCAGAGGAACACCTACTAAGTGTCAGACATTGTGCTTGGCAAATAAGACATGGTCCCTGCCCTCCCGAAGCATAGAGCCTTATTCTCCGTGGTTATTGTCATACTATTACTTAAGTCAGAAGTTTCCATCTCTGTTTTTTTTTTTTTTTTGGTTCTGAGGATTGAACCCAGGGGTACATAACCCCTAAGCCATATCCCCAGCTCCTTTTTATATTTTATTTAGAGACAATATCTCACTGAGTTACTTAGGGCCTCACTAAGTTGCCGAGGCTGGCTTTGAACTTGTGTTTCTCCTGCTTCTACCTCCTGAGCCATTGGGATTATAGGCATATGCCACCATACCCAGACATCTCTGTCTATATTCATTCAAAAAGCATTAACTAAGTGCCTAGTAGGTGTCAGAGTTTGTGCTGGCTTCTGAAAGCACAAAAATGGAAAAGATGCAGTGTCTACCTTCTCAGTCAGATTGTAGTGGGAAATAGGCAGGTGCAGTGGAGGAACCCAAACGTTTGGCCCCATGGGGACAGAGCAAGGCTTTGCTGAGAAAATAATGCTGGAACTGAAGATGAATACAGACTGTGCTGCCAGAGAGAGAATGAAGGTTAAATCTGAAGGATTCTGTATGCCACATTTCCTGATCAATAACTCCTTAGAACAATCTATCTTGCTTAAACAAAGAAGAATTGAGGATTCAGATGTCCTTATGGAATCCAATGAGAAATTCAACGGCCAGGCATCATGAAGGGCTTGGAACTTGGCTCTAGGACCCTAGCCACAGAAGTACAAACCTTTACTTCAAGGTTCTGGAATTAAAGTGGATTCAGTTCCCAATAGCCAGTTCCTCTGTCTCTCTATTTAAATGCAAAAGAGAATCCAGTTGGCCCAATTTTGGTCAAGAAAGCATTCCTGGTGCACTCAGGTGTGGCTATGGCAAGGTCACATGCAAAAATACTTAGTGGGAAAAAAAACAGACAAGGTGGCGCACACCTACAATCCCAGCTACTCTGGAGGCCGAGGCAGAAGGATTGCCAGTTCGAGATCAGCTTCAGAAACTTAGTGAGAACCTGCCTCAAACTATAAAATTTAAAAAACTGGGGATGTAGCTCAGTGGTAGATCATTTGCCTGGCATGGTGAGCCCCTGAGTTCAATCTCCAGTACCACAAAATAATAAGTTTAAAGAGGCAGAGAACAGAGATCCCAAGCTTGACAGATATCCTCAAAATTGTTTACTTTAGTCAGAAGGATAATTACCCCAGGCTGAGGGAAGGAAAAGCATGGTTAATTCTATTAGTAAGGAATGCTTTTGACTACAAATAATGCAAATCATGTTACAGTGGCATAAGCAAATAAAAATTAATCATTCTGACAGACCAAGAAACCATCTAGAGGTATTGTTGATATTAGTTCAGTCACTTGTCAGACCTAAAACTGATATTTCTGATTCCCTCGGCCTCTCCCTTGGGGTCATGTGCTATTATGGTTCCAGTTATCACATACAATTCAAGGCTTAAAGGAAGAAAGAGTGGAGCCATCTCTGTTCCTTCCATTTTATCAGAGGAGCCCAAAAGATTTTCCAGAAACCTCTCTGAAGGTAAGCTGTCATTGTTCACATGACCACTCCTCATAGCCAGGAACATGAGGAAAGCAGGAAACAGTGTCACAGTCAGCTTAGTTCAGTCATGATCTAGAACTAGAAGCATGAAGAACCTGAACAGAACTGAGGTTTGTATGGCAGACACATTCTAAGGTAACACCAGTGATCCTCACCTTCTGCCCTTCACTCCTTTCTATAATTCCTTCCCTCTGCCCCTCCGTGGGCCCTGTGACTTGCTTCAAACCAATTCAATATGACAGAGGTTATAAGATGTCACTTCTGATTATATCATAAGATTTTGTCTGGCTAAGACTCACTCTAGAGATTCTCCCTAGGTGGCTTTGAAGAAGTAAGTGGCCACGTTGGCAAGCCCCCATGGCAAGAGGCTGAAGATAGCCTCTTGACACAAAGCCAGCATTCTCAGTCCTACAACCATAATTCTGCCAACAACATGACTGGCCTTAGAATTAGATCCTTTCCCAGTTAAATCTCCAGATTAAACCAGGCACAGTGGTTCACACCTGTAATCCCAGAGGCTCAGGAGGCTGAGGCAGGAGGATTGTAAGCTCAAAGCCCACCTCAGCAATTTGGCAAAGCTCTGAGCAATTTAGCGAGACCCTGTCTCAAACTAAAATATAAAAAAGGGCTGGGGATGTGACTTAGAGATTAAGCACCCCTGGGTTTCAATCCCTGGTATCAAAAAACAAAATAAAAATAAATCTCCAGATTAAAATGCAGCCCAGAAAACACACATTTGTGATCCCCTAAACCATGGTCTCAGCTAAGTCATACACAGACTCTTGATCTACAGAAACTCTAAAATAATAAATATATGTTTTAAGCTGCAAAATTAGTGGTACCTTGCTGTGTGGCAAAAGACAACTAATACATCAAGGGAGAACTGGCAAATGTATATGGCAAGGTAACCAACAGTGCCTGCCATGGCAGTCAAGTTGGGTTTGATTAATTTTTTTGTATATAAGTCATATTTTAATGCTTTCCATGTTTATTTTCCTCCTTACACTCTAATCTCTGCAACTAAAATCCATGGAGATCATGGATCCCATTCATATTAGTCAGCTTTATTACCACAGTGAAATATCTGAGGCAATTTACTTATAAAAGAGAAAAAGTTAACTGGGCATGTTGGCAATAGTCCCAGCTACTAGGCTGAAGCAGGAGAATCATTTGAACCCAGAAGTTCTAAACCAGCCTGGGCAACATAGCAAGATCCTATCTCTAAAAATATTTTTTTAAAAAAATCTATCATGGTCTTAGTCAGCATTTCCATTGTTGTAACCAAAGACTTTACAAGAACAATTTAGAGGAGGAAAAGTTTATTTGGGACTCAAGGTTTCGAGGGTCTCAGTTCATAAATGACTGACTCCATTGCTCTGGGCCCAAAGTGAGGCAGAACATTAAGGCAGAGGGCATCATGGAAGAAAGAAGTTCTGCACATGGCCATCAGAAAGCAAAAAGAGCATTCCTCACCTGGGATAATATATATATATATATATATATATATATATATATATATATATATATNATATATATATCCCAAAGGAGGTGGTGACTCCCCTCCAGCCACATCTCACCTGTCAACAGTTACCACCCAATTAATCCCTAGCAGTGAATTAACGCACTGATCAGGTTAAGGTTCTCATAACCCAATCGTTTCACCTCTGCATGTTCTAGTATCGTCTCACCATTTGCTTTTGGGAGATACCTCATGTCTAAACCATAACAACCATATTCAAGTTAGCATAAAAGTATACCAGCACTAAGGGCACTGACAACTTTAAAATCAATGAAGTGTCCAAGGGCATGGGAGGGAGCCCATTTCTTCACCACATGTTAAAACATACTATTTCCTCACCAATTGCTTTGTGTTCCCCAAGAAAATATGTTGAAGTCCTAACACCTACTACATCAGAATGTGACTTGATTTGGAAATAAGGTCAAGTGCAACTAATTAAGTTAGATCATACTAGAGTAGGATGGGCCCTTATTCCAATGTGACTGGTGTTTTTGTAAGAGAGAAGAATGTTATGGGGGGGATGCATGAAAGACTGGAGTCACACAGCTGTGAGACAAAGAGCCCCCAGGATTGCCAGCCACCACCATAAACTAGGAAGGGGCAAAGGAGGCTACAATCCAGGGTTTCAGAGAGGGCTTGGCTCTGCTGAGACCTTGACTTCAGACCTCTACCATTCAGACTGGGAGAGAACACATTCTGTTGTTTTAAGACATCAGGTTTGTGGTACTTTGCTATATGATCCCTAGGAAAATAGTACACCCCCATGTATTCAGATTTAATAAAAACAATTTCCCAAGATGAATTTGAAAAAAGCTAGCTCTATTTCAATGTAGCCTAAAGAACCTTGTGTGTTCCACCCTGTTCCCCACACCTGCTTACCCACTTTCCTCCTTTCTGTCCCTCCAATTTACCAAGGTCCTGCCATCCTCCAGGCCTTCAGCATGCAGTCCTAGCTGTCAGTTATCAGGTCTTTTCATGGCTAAATTCTTCCTAACTCTTCTTCTCAGTTTTCATATTTCCTCATAGAAAAATTGATTTTTACTCTTGCTTTTTCACTTCCAGATTACTCTTTTCTATTTTGTGGTCTTTATCCTAATTTGTATTTCAATGTTAGTTTCTGTGTTAATTTGTCTAGGAACTCCCCAGAGCACCTGGCACACATTAAGTGTTGGAGTCCAAGATCCTAAAATATATGACCAATGTTAGGTACCAAGGAAGCTATGTTTCTATGCACTCTGAACAAAAAAGATGGCCTTAGACTCCTATGATGATGCACAAAAATATTACAGTCAATCTTTCCCTTTCCCAGCTTTCAAGGAGAGTTCTTGTGCTCAGCCACTGGGACACTCCAGTTTTAAGGACAACAACAACAAAAAAAAAACAGGTGGAAATATCAGAAGCATCTGAAAGGGAGGCCAATTGATGGATACAAGGAAGAAAGCTACCTGCTGAAAGAAAATGTAAGAGAGTGAGAATGGAAAAGAGAGATTGTGAAGCCAGGAGGGGATCAGAAGAGGACAGAGAGGGTGACCAGGACATGTGGCTGCCATTGGTCCTCCGGCAGGAGCCAGGGGTAAAGAGGACTCAGGGCAAGAGTTACAAAGTATTGAATGGTAAACTCCTTCCTTCTGAAGGGAAAGTGAGGAACCAGAGATGGGTGAGACATGAAAGACGGAGAACAGGCCGAGATACACAGGAGAGTTTATTTGTCAGAGCTGACGAATAAAGGCCATCTCTCGATAGCAGAGAGAGGGGAGAGGCAAACATGCTTGGGTTCTAGGACTTTTATGGGGCAGGTTCAGGAATCAGAGCCAGGCGGGTCCTAATGAGGGCGGTTAGGGGTTGGGTTGGTATGAGGGAGGTGTGAGCCTTTCTCAGAAATGCCCTTGGGTGGGAAAGCAAAATTTTGTCCTTAAAATGGCAGCTGTCACTTAAGATGCCCATTCAGATGCTAAGCAAGGACCTTATACCTTCCTCACCCCACTCTAAGCATATTTATAGTAAACATTTTCACCTCAATCCTATTTATCAAAGATTTCAGCAACAGACTGTGGTTCTTTTGGAAAGGCCACTCTACAAGAAATCACAGATTAATCAAATTGATCTAAAAATTCCATTCTATTCTAACATGCTACCCACCCACCTATTACCTTTATGCTTGAGTATAGATCCTTTACCATTATCAGGAAAAACATCCATGACTCCTGAGTTATTTGTCTCAGAGTGAGCAGTTCCTCTGGGAATCATGTAGCAGCAATTCAGACAATGGGCTTTGGAATTAGAGTCTGGTTACTTAATACTATGTATCCTTTGAGGTTGCTGTGATAAAATAATGTGTATAGGCCTAGCTATGGTCATGCATGCCTGTAATTCCAGCTACTCAGGAAACTGAGGTGGGAGAATCACAAGTTCAAGGCCTGCGTTGGCAAATTAGAAAGAGTCTGTCTCAAATAAAAAGCACCACTGCCAATCCCCAAAAACCAAAGGCCAAATGGTCTCCCTGATAAGTGGATGCTGATCCATAAGGAGGGGGGGAGGTTCATGGGAAGAATGGAGGAATTTTGATTGGGCAAAGCAGGGGGGTGGGGAGAGGAGGGACATGGGGGTAGCAAAGAAGGTGGAATGAGACAGACATCATTACCCTAGGTACATGTATGACTGCACATATGGTGCAACTCTACATCATATACTACCAGAGACATGAAAAGCTGTGCTCCGTTTGTGTACAATGAACTGAAATGCATTCTGCTGTCATGTATAACTAATTAGAACAAATTAAAAAAATAAAAAGCACCACCACCAAAGAAATGAAAAACATAATAATATATATACAAAATGCTGATGCCATGCTTGGCTTGTCACCTAATTAAAGACAATATATGTGGCAGTTCCTTATGACTGATAACACGAATTTTTTTTTATTGTTTTTATTTTTGTTTTTTTTTGGCGGACACAACATCTTTGTTTGTATGTGGTGCTGAGGATCGAACCCGGGCTGCACGCATGCCAGGCGAGCGCGCTACCGCTTGAGCCACATCCCCAGCCCCTGATAACATGAATTTAAAAGTTTCAACCTCACCTCCATAATTTACTTTTTTTTTTTTAATACCAGGAATTAAACCCAGAGGCACTTAACCCCTGAGCCATATCACTTTTTATTTTCTATTTTGGGACAGGGTCTTACTAAATTGCTTAGGGCCTTGCTAAATTGCTGAGGTTGGCTTTAGCAATCCTCTTGCCTCAGCCTCCAGAGTTTCTGGGATTAGAGACATGCAGGACCACACCTAGCTACTCATTAACTCTTGGAGAGCCAAAAGCCCTCAGAGCTGCAATGGAATTTAGAAGGAAGAGCATGGAGAGTAATGATTCTGGTTAAAGGAGCTCTTCACCAACAGAGGCCTGGGGGCTCTGTAACTGACAAAAGTCCAAATCCCAAACTTCAAGAAATGGAGATACAGAGTGCTCTTTTGGTCATTCCTGGTTTTCTTCACTCCAGCAGGCAGAGGGGTACAGACCAAAGAGGGCAGAGCTCTCAGGGGGGGGGAACAAAGGAGCAGAACCCTTCTCTCTTCTCCAGACACACCCTCCCTCTTCCTCTCCTGCACAAAGGGGATGAGGATGGGGTGGGCCCCTTCTCCTCGGGTGGCTTCCTCCTCAATAAAGCACCTTGGACCAGCAGAATGTCAGCCCAGAGAGCTACTGGCTGCAGATCTCAACTCACAACACAAGGGGAATTTCAGAGTAAGAGAGGAAGCAGGGACTCAGGTACAAGGTCTGCCCAGGGACACCAAGTGTGAAAGGGACCATTGTTCTGCATATTAAAGTTCCTTTGAACAGGAGCAGTCCCAGATGCCAGCACGAGGTTAGGCTCACTGACCTCTGATTCCATCAGGTGTAACAAATATAGGGGTTTTACTGCATCAATGAGCAAAGACTGCAAGCTGTCCACTCCAATATCTGTAGATTCCTTCTTCCTTAAGAGTAGATTCTGGGGGCTGGGGTTGTGGCTCAGCGGTAGAGCACTCACCTAGCATGTGCGAGGCGCTGGGTTCGATCCTCAGCACCACATAAAAATAAATAAATTAAATAAAGGTATAAAAAAAAGAGTAGATTCTGTTTCCCTTTTCATTTGCTGTGTAATAATTTGCCAGCTTTAGAACAACACTCATTAACAAACTCATGGTTCTCTAGGTCAGAAGACTGGCAAGGCATGGACAGTTCTCTGCTCAGGGCACCCCAAGGCTGAAAGCAAGGTGTTGGCCCACCTGAGTGCTTCTCTTCAGACTGGAAAAAAATCCACTTTCAAACTCAGCACTTGTTTCAAACTCAGCAATTTAGCAAGGCACTGGGTATGATCCTCAGCACCACATAAATGTAAAATAAAGATATTGTGTCCACCTAAAACTTAAAAATAAATAAATATTTTTAAAAGAGAATTTTTTTATTACATCAGGCCCACATGGATAATCTCCCCATCATAATGTCAACTATTTGGGGGCCTAATATAATCAGAGCAGTGGTTATTTCATCATATTCACAAGGTCCACCCCTGCTCAAGGGCAAGATATTATGCAAGATGAAGATCATTAAGGATATCTTAAAACTCAACTACAAACCCCTCTTATATTAGGGTTCTCTAGAGGAGCAGAACCAAGAGAATGTAGGTATAATTATGAGTGGGGATTTATTAGATTGGCTTACAAGATCAGCGGCTGATAGTCCTATTAAGCAACAGACAGATGAGGATGGTGGGAACATGAAACTAAGAGACTCATTCTATAAAATGGGCTCACTGTGCTGATCCTCACATGCTTTCTTTTCCAAGAAGCCACTTACCTGCAGCCTGTCCTGGCCTCCATGGACAAGATAAGTCACATTCCTCAGCAAACTACCTGTTATTTGCAGGAGAAATGTAGACCCACATAATGTTGATAAGAGGAAACAAAGTTACCCTGATAGAGGAGACTTTTGTGACTAGATCTTGAAACTCTGGAAAATAAGAATAGTTCCGGCTAACCATAAAGAACATATGGTTAAGAATCCAATTAGAACTAGTCAGCATGGGCCAGAGTGACCTAGAGTTGCCATTCCCAGTGGGGACTTGAAAGTCTGATGTCACCCTGCTATCAGTCAGAAGTCAAGAGATGGATTTGGGTGGAATTCTGGAAACTTCTCTGGGATCCCCAATAAAACTGGAGAGCAGGAGAGGCACACTGCCCTTCTCCTCTCTGAGAGGACTCACTCTCCCCCTTGAGAATGTCCCCTTTCCCTTTCCTTATCCCTTCAATAAACTCCTTCCCATTACTCTGAGCAACAGATCTGAGATCTTTCTGACTTGATCACAAGAATTGGGGTTTGAAGAGGGGGTCTTCAAGCTGCCTCAGTTTCTTGGAAGTCCCCAGCTCTGTAACATTCCCACAATGTCTGGTGGGCAGGGAAAAAAAAAGCTGGAAGCCTCCGAACAAGAGGGACCGGTGAAGGCTAAAGGCCTGCCTGGAAGCTCCCTGGAGAGGCGCTGGTGTGAGCCCACCTCCAAAAGCTGAAGAACCTGAGTCTGGCGTCTCCAGAACAGGGCAGCAGCAAAACAACGGCTCCTGCCCTCAGCTCACTGACCCACAGCCCTGTCTTCTTTGGAAATGTTCTCACAGACACACCCTGAAGTATGCTTGATGGCTTTCCTAGGTGTCTCCCAAGCCCGTCAGGTTGACAACCAGATCAACCATGCACCTTACACCTACCTTTCAGGGGACATATCATTCTCCTACTAAAGACTACATTTCCCAGCCTCCCTCACAGGCACAGCCATGCATCTAAGAATTTGCCAAAGAAATGTATAGCAACGTCTGAGAGACCTCTTTAAAACACTGCTGGCGTTCAATATCTGTACCCTTATGTTCTGATTTCTTCTTGCCACCTGGAAGGTGTGTACATTAATGGCTGAGCTTCTTGCAGGGACTTTAGACTATAAAATGACATGAGAATGAGAGCCTCATAGGAGGATGGTGAGGCAGGAGGAGAGAAAGAGCCTGGAATCCATTGGAGAGAGGGCAGTGGTGTGCTGGGTTTTGAGTTTGTGTTTTTGTTTTGTAGTACTGAGCCTCGTCCACAAGGGTGCTCTACACTGAGTTATGTCCCTAGCCCCCCACCCCCCCCCTTTTTTTTAATTTTTTTTTATTTTGAGACAGGGTTTTGCTGTTACAGAGTTGGGACCTCCTGAGAAACTGAGGCAATGCAAAGACACTCCCCTCTCCAAACCCTGATTCTATGATCAAGTCAGAAAGATTTCAGACATGTTACTCAGAGTTTATTGAAGAAAAAGGGAAAGGGGACACTCTCAAGGGAGAGAGTGGGTCCTCTTAGAGGACAGGAACAGTGTGCCTCTCCTGCATTCCAGTTTTATTGGGGATCCCAGAGAAGTTTCTAGAGAGTCCCATCCAGATCCACCTCTTGACTTTTGACTGACAGCAGCATGACATCAGACTTGTAAATCCCCATGGCCATGACAACTGTAGGTCACCTTGTCCCACGCTGACTTATTCTAATTGGAACCATAAATTCTTACAGATTTTGTAGTCAGGAGGAATTATCCTTATTTCCCTGAGTTTTGGGATCTGGTCCATGAAAAGGGTCAAAAAAGTCTCCCCTTGAGGGTAACTTTGTTTCCTCTTATCAATTTCAGGCCTGCATTTCTCTTGCAAATAACAGTTAGTTTGCTGAGGAATGTGACCTATCCTGTCCACTGAGGCCAAGCAGAGCTGCAGATAAATGGCTTCTTGGAAAAGAAAGAATGTGAGAGTCAGCACAGTGGGCCCATTTGATAGAATTATTCTCTCAGTCTCATGTTCCCATCATTCACATCTGTCTGTTCCCTAAGTTGCTGAGGCTGGCCTTGAACTTGCGATCCTCCTGCCTTAGATTCCTGCGAAGTTGGGATTACAGGTCTGTGCCACCATTCCTGGCCTGGTATGTAGTTAAATGGTAAACAGCAGGCTCTCTGAAGGGTCATTCCTACTGATTTGTGACATTTGCCAATTCTGGGATGTAAATACTCCATCATGGCTAATTTCAAGTTACCAATATTATATTATTGAATATAAAGTTAGGAAGGCAAGAGATGCCAAAATCTGGTTTTCACATACAGGCCAGTCCAGCACACCATTCCAGACTGCTTGCTCCCAAGCTTCTTTTTTATCACAGAAAATTAACTTCTATTTTTTCTTTTTCTTTTTTGGTATCAGGGATTGAACCCAGGGGGACTTAACCACTGAGCCACATCTCCAGCTCTTTATATTTTTTATTTTGAGGGTCTCATTAAGTTGCTGAGGCTGTCTTTGAACTCTCCAGTGGTTGGGATTATAGGCGTGCAATGCCCTACCAGGCAAATTAACTTCTATTTTATTTAAGGTACTGTTATTTTAGGATTTCCATTACATGCGGACAAACCTGATTCTATGGTAATTTTGTTCAACGCTGTCAACTTTGAAATTTTCTTCATATCTCGAATGTATTAGGATCTAAGTAGGGAAGTAGGTGTGTGGGAGACAGGTTTTGCTTTCCACAGTATTCACAGCAGCTGCCATTTCATTTCACCTTCCTGCCAGAAAGATTTACCCTGCTCTTTATGAGGAGAGCAGGATAACCTTACAAACCTCAGGAGAAAACAGAAGGGCAATTGTGCTGGTGAAACAATAATCACCATGCTTTACAGGGACCCCTGGGCAGGCACCAAGATGGGAAATATTTTGAAGCAATGCAACCAATCTGGGAGTATGTGATATTTAAACCCCACTTCACAAAGCTGCCTCTGAAGATTGTTGAAGTTCAAGACCCCACAACAGAGCAGAAAAGACTTCAGAACAAATAAACATCAGCACTACTAGAAAACGCCTCTCTGAAAACTGAGCTGGGAAAATACGAAGGTCAAGTCTTTTTAGGTTTTTAGTGACTCCCAATCTGCTGTAGCCAAGGGACTGGCCATGTACCCACCATCCTGGAGGTTGTAAGTAGTCAGAAAATGGCACCCCTTTTCACGACAACAGTTTATATCAAGAGCACTGGCTCCTGTGTTACAGGACAGCCTGCTGTCCAGACCTGAGCCCAGAGCCCAACAACAACACCAACGATCGTAGGGAACACAGAACGTTTTCATGTGCTTTCAGCTTTCCTCATCCCAGCACCCTTCCAAGAGAAACATAGAAACCCTCCTCTACTTCTTTCTGTGTAAGTGATTTTCAAGTGATGGCACTGACTCTATGTGACGTACCTGTACTCCCCCATCAATCTCCTTCTGCAGCTGCATCAGGAAATGAGGGGAGAAAGTAAGTCATTAAATAATGTACTGGATCCCCTTTAGGGCCCCTTCTATGGGTTATTACATATACAAACTAGGATGAGCAAGAATTGTAGCTATTGTGCATGGAGTACCCAGCATAGCTGAGATCTTAGGGAAAGTGTTCAGTTTCTCAGGTAATCTTCATAGGAAACCAATAAGATAGCCAGTATCACTACTACCTCACTCCACAAATGAGAAAAATGAGGTCCTTGTGGTGAAATCCAGGTCACCTGGTACTGCTTCCAGGCTGTCTGATGCTAGGGTTCTCGGAAGGGGATCTTTGACTTGTAGTACTCAGGCACAAGACAAGGTGGCCACATCTAGGACTAAGTGAGACAGGACTGGTTTATCCATGAGGCATAGCAACATGGTGCCATGATACTTCTAGAGAAATACAAAAGTGTTTGAATTGTAACTCTTTTAAAATCAGAAGAAAACATGGGTATCATAATTTAATAGGTAATAATGAATGATAAATAACAATTAAAAAATAGCACTGGCTTCAGACTAGGTTATATTTGTCTATATACTAATAGAATAATAAAACAAAATTCTTGGTATATTTTTATGAAGGAAGGAGCCCCCAAAAGCCAAAGGGACAAGTGCCTGAAAACATCACATGGAGCCAGTATTTTCATCTGTTTCAAGACATTTTGAAAAATTTTTCTTTAATTTCTCCATTGACCCATCAGTCACTGGGAATATATTGTTTAATTCCCAAATGTTTGTGCAATTTCTACTGTTCCTCTTGTCATTTATAATTTTATTCAATTGTGAAAGACACTTTGTTTTTAAGTAAAAATTGAAACCAAAGTATGACCAACAGCACCATATTTACCTATCCTTTTCTTTTAAACTTGTGATTTTCTTTGGTTTTGTCGGTTTGTTTTTGTTTTTGTTTGATACTGGGAATTGAACCCAGAGGCACTGCACTGCTGACCTAAATCCCTAGCCCTTTTTTTTTGAAATGGTCTAAGTTGGTGTGAGTCTCGCTAAATTGCTAAGGCTGGCCTTGAACTTGTGATCCTCCTGCCTCAGCTTCTCAAATTGCTGAGATTACAAGCCTGGGTCATTGTGCCTGATTAGACCTGTAATTATTAAAAGATACTACTTTATGGGAGGCATCAAGGTATGCAAATCCAAGTAGACCTCAGTTCATGTAATGTATCCCTTCTTGATGAGTGATATATGTAGAAAATAGCAAAATTAATAGGAGTCTGAAAGAAGATTAAACATGTTATGGTTGAATTGTGTCTTCCCTAAATAAAGATGTTGAAGGTCTAACCACAAGCCCCTAAGGATAGTCCCTGTTTTGGAAGTAAGATTGTTGCAAATACAACTAATAAAGTTAAAATGAGGTCATACTCCAAGGTGTGTTGCCTCATGCCCTTGTAAGAAGGTGGCCATGTTCCAGTGGAGACGGGAGAATACCAACCATGCGGTGACAAAACAGAGTTTTATTCAGTTACATGTCATGGAATGCCCTATTGCCAGGAAACCACCAGAAGCTAGGAATAGAGGTAAGGAAGGGCTGCCCTGCAGCGTTCAGATGGAGCACGCCCTTGACAACACCTTGATTTTGGATTTTAGTCTCCAGAACTGTGAGACAATAAATTTCTGTCATTTTAAGCCACCAGGTTTGGGGTACTTTGTTAAAACAGCCCTGTAACTCGACTTTCCAACGGACAATTAATTACAGAAACACTGGCGAAAGAAGACCAGCAGGCAAATGCGTACATACGCACACATTAGACTTGGCCAGAAAAGTTGGCCCCAGCCACAAACCACTTGTATTACAGCATCTCTTTCTAGATCTCTTTCCTTTAATTCCTTGTCCTTCCACCTAACAACACCTGTAAATTAATCAGGGTTGAAAGTGACATGAGAGAAATTAGATCTAATCCCTGAACTTCCTTTCCCTTCAAGAAACCCTTCGCAGGCCCTCAGGGGAAGCAGACCACAGGCCAGACACTAGCTCTTTAACAACACACTCCCTGGAAAAACACGTCCCTGATTTTTCTCTGTCTCTTTTTCTCATTCAAATTCTGGTAACTGTATACTTGTAACATTCAATTCAGATTTTAGGAAGAAAGTGATTCTATAAATGATAATAGCCAGGTGTGGTGACACACACCTGTAATCCAATCTACCTGGGAGGCTGAGGCAGGAGAATCACAAGTTTAAAGCCAGTCTCAGCAATTTACTGGTACCCTGTCTCAAAATTAGAAAATCAAAAGCACCGTGAATAAAGCTCAGTAGGAAAGAGCCCCTGGGTTCAATCCTCAGTACTAATGATAATGACATCACTCTTGTCCAAATATTAATTCTGATAAGACAACAATGACAAGATGGAGCCCAACTCCCATTACCTACAGGGTTCCTGGGTTCCTGGACATTAACATCAATACTGTTTGTGGTCAAGTTTCCAGGCAGAAGCTGAAATTTCTCCCACGTTTATGGGTTATGCGCATTGACAGAAAATGATACTGTTTGCCTAATAAGCGCTGTTCATTAAGAAAACACTTTATTATTTCCTATTAGGAAATTTTAGGACTGAATAAACCAAAAAAACCTATATTTCTTTTTAGAAAACCCCAGAAGTCTGCAAAACCTTCCAAATTAAATAAATAATGGGGCTTGGGTATAGTATTTACTTAGTGTATACAAGGCCCTGGGTTCAATACTAGCACCACACACACGACACACATGTAATTGCACATATACACACACAAATGCAACAAATACATAAATAATCTGATATATATAAGAATCTGATAGCTGGTGGTACATGCCTGCAATCCCAGGGGCTCAGGAGGCTGAGGCAGGAAGATCAAGAATTCAAAGCCAGCCTCAGAAATATTATTAAATTGTTCCAGTTAGTTGTACATGACAGTAGAATGCATTTTGACACATTGTACACAAATGGAGCATAACTTCTCATTCCTCTGGCTGTTGCTGAGTCACAGCAGTAGTGTAATCATACGTGTATACAGGGTAATAATGTGTGTCACGTTCTACTGTCCTTCCCATCCCCACTGCCCCACCCCTCCCCTCACTTCCCTCTGCACAATCCAAATTTCCTTCATTCTTCCCTACTCCCCTCCCCACTGTGGATCAGCATCCATTTATCAGAGAAAACATTCAGCTTTTGTTTTGTGGGGATTGGCTTATTTCACTAGCATGATATTCTATAGTTCCATTTATTTACCTGCAAATACCATGATTTCATTCTTCTTTAAGACTAAGTAATATTCCATTGTGTACATGTACCACATTTTCTTTATCCATTCATCTGTTGAAGGGCAGCTAATTTGGCTCCACAGTTTAACTATTGAGAATTGAGCTGCTATAAACATTGATGTCAGCCTCAGCAATTTTGCAAGGCCCTAAGCAACTCAGCAAGACATTGTCTCTAAATAAAAATTTTTTTAAAGGGGCTGGAGATGTAGGTCAGTAGTTCAGTGCCCCTGGGTTCAATCCCTGGTACCAGGGGGGAAAAAAAAAGAATCTGGCAAATGGCCTGACGTAGAATGATAAAGAGATCGATAAAACGCTTTCTGTTTTGTGGAGGAAAGTGCAGTATAGAACAGGAATAAGACAAGTATGTAAGACCTGCTCTAAAAGACAATCATCTGTGCCAAGGTGCAGCTTAGCTGTCTCCAGGAATAAGTATTTTCATAAGACTCATCTTCCATAACACCATGAACCAACTAATTAGCTTACCTACCAAAACTATTCATGAAGACTAGCTTGAGACTCTTGGTGCTATGCCTACAGAGTCCTATGCCCAAAGTCTGTATATAATAAACTTTGTCCAGTCTTAAGACCCACTCTAAAATCACCCAACCCAGGCCAAAAGAACCAGCTTCTCCCTGCTGAGACACTACTAAGCCTTTGGCAGGGGTTGTCCTCCTTCTGCAGTCAGCATAATAAACTGAGCTTTGCTTGATCCTCAGATTATTCAGCTGGTCTTTGGAGCATTAACAGTCAAACCCTTTTTTTTTTTTTTTTTTTTGCTAAGTGAGACCCATGTTATCTGAGTTGAATTAATTTCATATGGCTGAGCTGATGTTCCTCCTCCATCCCCTGGCCACAGTGCTTACCTCAGAGAATGGACACATGACCTGGGCTAGTCCAAGCCAAGTCTGAATAAAGGGTTTGACGCTTGGGATGGATGTTTTAGATATCCAAAGCTGAAATATGTAATGAACTAAATATGGGAGAGAGACAAGATAGGTAAGATTCTCCTCGTGTGTTAAGCAAAGCAAATGATTATGCTGCTGGATCTTGGGATTCAGACCACTCAAGCCAATTGGTGGGGAGAAGGGATAGGAATACGCCAGGATCTTGGAGTTCATTACCTGCCTCTTTAATTAATTAATTTTTGTGGTACTGGGGATTTAACCCAAGGGTGCTCTACGATAGAGCTACACCTCCAGCCCTTTTGCATTTTTATTTTGAGACAGAGTCTAAGTTGCTGAGGCTGGCCTCAAACTCGTTATCCCTCTGCCTCTGCGTCCCAAGTTCCTGGGAATACAGGCTGTTACCTACCTTTTAATGACTTCAGTAAGATATATTAAGGAAGGTGAAGGCTTCCAGCCAAGCTGGCCCATTTGAAGATATAAAGGAATAGCCAAGAGCTTTGTTAATAATACCAGCTCTTGTTTGTTGTGTGTTGACAATGTGCCAGATGCCATTCTGAGTTTTACATGGCAGCATCCCCTGGCATGCTATCTGGCAAGGGGAGGCACAACTGTTTTCCCAAAGCTGAGAGAGAGACTGGTACCATCCAGCTTAAGGGTGTAGGGTAGGGGCAGGAAGCCTATGACTAATCACAGGGTAACTCCAAGTTCAAGAAAGTGTGCTCCACTAAATCTGGGCCTTTAACCCACAGAGTTGTCAGACGTCAGACCTACCAGCATCTAGCAGGGGGTTTTAAAGGGATTTGGTTGCCAAGCAATGTCGATGGCCTGCAACAGGCCCTGGGATTCCTTGTCCTCTACAGAGATTTTCAGGCTTCCCTCCATGCACTTCCTAATAACTGTGCTAAAAGAAAGGGCTGTACCCGGGTACAAAGCCAGAACCAGGGGCTCTCAGACTGGATGACCCAGAAACCCACTGCTCCATTGGGGCAGGGAGCCTTGCTATCCCTGACCAGCAAGGAAAAAAAGAGAATGTGTACTTGTTGTTTTTAAGTACTGGTACTCAGGGCCTCACACATGCTAGGCAAGTGCTCTACCACTGAGCTATGTCCAAGTACTTTTTATTTTTTTAAAACTGCGTCTACATTGCCCAAGCTGGCCTTGAACCTACCATCCTCCTGCCTCAGCCTTCCAAGTCGCTGGGATTTCAATAGTATACTTTGAATCAATGACAGCTTACGTAATTTTCCCTTCTCTCTTTTACAAAGTCCAGTTCTTACTCTGCAATGCCTCAGTTTCCTCAACTGTAATGTGGGGGTAAAACTGATATTTCCCACCTGGGATTGATGTGAAACTTAGATGACTGGTGCAGAGTAAGAGCTTGATTAAGTGTTGGGCATCGTCCTCCTGTCAGTCATCCTCCCACCATGTGTTGTGGTATAGGGAAATGGTTTAATTACCCATGTATTTGTAGACTGTCTTCTGATTTAGGAGGGATGGACATCCCCTGGGCTTGGGATCCATGAGCCATGTGTCACCTTTATGCAGTTCCTGGCTCAGATCATCTCCCTTGGGGAGAAAGGTAAGTATGTCTTAGACTTTTCTATGGGGTGGTAGTGGACTTTAAATGGGCTCATTGTTGAAGTACATGCAAGGGTGTGTGTGTTGAAATGAACCAAAGGCTGAAAAGAAATGAACGAACTATGGAACAGCATCAGACTGACCCCTTTTGGCGACTTTGACCTCCAGACCCCGTTCCCAGCCTCAAAACCAGAGCCACAACCAATGTGATGCAAAGGCAAGAAGTTGTGTCTCAGCTTTTGAGAAGTGATTAAACGGAAAATGGGAAAAGTTTCAAAACAGAGAGGCATAGAACACGATGGGCCATCGTTGCTAAATTGTGGGATTTAGACTCTGCCTTTTTTTTTTTTTTTTTTTTGGTACCACAGATTGAACTCAGGGGCTCTCAACCACTCAGCCACATCCCCAGCTCTATTTTGTATTTCATTTAGAGATAGGGTCTCTCGGAGTTACTTAGCACCTCACCTTTGCTGAGTATGGCTTTGAACTCATGATCCTCCTGTCTCAGCCTCCTGAGCCGCTGGGATTAGAGGTGTGCGCTACTGTGCCCAGCCTTTTATTCAGAATGCTAAGGACTCAAAGAGTATAGGATGGGGCTAAGGATGGATCCAAGGATGCTCAGGATTCTAAGCCAGTCTTAGATCCCTCTTTTCCAAACCCTCACTGCTGCTCCAGGTACCACTACCCAGTGTGGCTTCAGCAGGATTGCCATCCCCTGACCTCCTTACAAATGACAGCCCCCCCTCCCCTGGGACTCTCCTCTTTCCTCCAGTATCTGACATAGCCCTATGGTGGTGCACAGAACCTAACAGACAACAGACACTGATTCAGAACTATTTTATTTGAAGAAAATTTTCTTCTATAGTTCTAGTTCTAAACAAAATGCTGTCACTGTGAGTGCTTTGCAGGCATTGCGTTTAAATGAATCATGATAATGTTCACACTTTCAAGCCACACTTAGAATTAAAGACTCCGTACAACTTTTTTTTTTTAACAAAGTATCAGTCAAAACAAAACAGAACTATTCATCCTACAGAATATCATTTTTCCTAAAATGACTACTAGATAGGAAAACATCATAGGGACGACCGAAGTGTCCCTATTCTGAAATTGTTTTTAACGACACAATAATGCAAATCACATTTTCCTTTTCTTTATCAATAATAAACCTTGGCAACCATTTGAAAAAGCACCAGCCAACCCTACAAAAGTGATTTCAGCACCCTTTGCTCTTCAAAATGGACCCTCTTTTGTGATTAATGTTTCCTGTAGGAATGGATCAGAACCGTGAGGGCAAAAGTGAAGCAGATGTGCACTGGTGTGCTGTGCCTTGTGTTCCCAAGTTCACACAAAAGGTGGGAAACAAACACTCTTTGGTGAATGAAACCGAAGGGTGGAAAGCTACTGTTGGATAATCATCACAAAGGCAGAATCAACTGATTTTAGTAGTGTCTGAGCGAACATTTATTAATCCCCCTCATGGGAGCGTGTTGGAGGCAAAGCTATACACACAGGCAGGCGGAGAGCAGGCTCTCTTCCCTCCTCCTTCCATCAGATCAAGTTGCCAAGCCCTCTGCTACAAAGGCTATGATGCTTAGCTAATATTTCTAAATAAAGCAGATTACATGTGACTTAAAATGAAGTATAGAGATTATAGTAAGTAGTGAGGGAAAAAAATACAGTAAAAAACTAAACCACAGGATGGGATGTTTGAATTTAAAGAAAAACAGGTTCATGATGATGATGATGATACCATGAAGTCAAAGACAGACTGTGGACCCAGACTGAAGAGGCTGCCAGACCAGAGCAATGTGCCCGAAAGAAGCTAACACCTTTGAGAAGAAAGCCCTGTTTAGACCATTAGAGCAGACATTTATAAGGCTGTAAACTCTTCCAGGTCAGGGACTGTGGCTTACTATTCATGTGTTCCTGGTTCTCAGCATTATCTTGCTCTGATGAGACACTGAAGCATTTCTGGTAATCAGGGAATGGAGATGAATCCACTTGTTGCTTTGAAAGCCATTTCTCAAGGTACCTATTCATGCATTCAAGGCCTTAACTCCTAAAGCAGGGTTGAAAATAGGTTTCATTCCATTCTGATGGATGGGTAAGTGGTATCTGGAAGCATGGATTGGACATGGGTTCTGAGTGCGAATCCTGACCTAGGGAGGGAGGGCCACAATCCTTCATAATGTCACCTTGAAAGAACAGAAGCACAGAAGCCACACACTCTCTGCTGCTCATCTAGGAAAAAGGCATCGAGATGCTTCCCTTTTCCCTTCACCAGGCTGCCTCTTGAGTGGTCTGCATAAGCCACTCTTCACCGAATGCTGTTTGATAAGGAAAAACAAGGCTTTTCTCCTCAATTTACCTCTTGGCCAAACAGAAAGGATCATAACTTTACCTGGACATCAGAAAGCACTGCACCCTTGATGTTCAGTAAGCAACTGTTCATTGAAAGGAAACATTTACTTATTTGTTTTGTAGAGAGAAAGAGCTTTGTCTATCACACGATAGCTTTAATTAATATCTAAGGCATTTGGAATTACATGGGATTTTGGCTTTAAAAACTAATAAAGATGGCAGAGTTCAGTTCTCTTTGGTTTTCCTGCTTATGTCTTTCGCTTATTTCCTACTGGTATCCATGTCTCCTTAATACCTTATTATTATGACTTAACCAATACTGTCAAAAACAACCAACTCTTACACATCCATCAGAAAACCTTTTAAATGAGGCTAAAGAGAGAGACCTCTGAAACTAGGCGTTTTTGAAAGTAAAGTCAGAAGGAATGACAGGAAGAAACAACAACCTCTCCTCCACCAGACCATCCTGTGAAGATGGGTACTTCTGGCCAGACAGCTTCCAACCGGGTCCTCCCAGCCACTTCCCTCCCCAGAGAGTAAGTCAGCACCCCTCAGGAGCATCTGGGGATGGGGGAGGATAAAGCATTTAGAGAAGGCGAATGGGAAGAAAATAGATATTAGCAAATTTAGTAAAGGACAGTCTTGGGATAAGGGGAGATTTTCATGGAAACATTGCCTTCATTATAGGCAGAGTCTTCAATATAATACTGGCACCAATGAGAGAGCGAGCTAAATAAAAACTACCCTCAAAATGTCAACACAGATGATGCGCACAGCAGGGTGATGTCATAAAAGCCACAGATCTGTTCCTATTACACATTCTATCTTTCACTGCTGGCAGCTGAAAACAAAATCTTATTAGGAGTCTGTGTATCTTAGAGCTAAAATATACAAGCATACACACACACACACACACACACACACACCAAATCAAGCTTATAAAAGAGCTTTGTGGATCAGAGTTTACCTTCACTTGGTCCAAAAAATCTAATTGTCAGCCTTAGGAAAATAGACCCAAAGTATGTAATCAGCAAGAGAATTAACTGGTTGGCAGAAATAATACTGTGGTTTATGTGATGTGATTATGTACAAATTAATCACCTGGGTTCATACTAAATCCACTGGCTAGTCTTCTGAACACCTACGACCTTAAAAAGTTAAACTCTGTAGCAACAAAAATAAATTAAACTTTAAAAGATACATCATGAAAATAGAGGTCACTAGAAATTCAATTCTACAATGTCTATAACTTAAAATGAATCTATTCGTTAAGTATCATTCCTGGGATGATTTCAGTTCAAAGTTGCTTAGAAAGGGGAAAAAAAAAAAAAAAAAAAAAAAGCTTAGTACTTGAAAATCAATGGGTATGGCTTAGAAACCCTTAAACAGTGCTATAAGTAGACTACTAATAGAATTATTTGCTGACAAGATACAAAGATTTATCTCCTTGCCCAAAATAAAGGCTTAATCATTTTTGCCTAATATTTCTGGAAAGTCACGCAAATGGGATTTTTGTAACCAGATACTTGAGGCCATGGTTGTAAAGAAACCCTGTAGTGACTGCTTCAACGAACTGAAGAACTCTGGAGCGACTGTTCTCCTTACTGCATCTGCACGGTGAATGGCATGCTGGAGGCACACAGTGTTTGGGAACACGTTTATCTACTGTGACGGTTCTGTTTTTCTAAGGGGCTTTCTTAAGGAGAGGCACGCTGTGACTAAAGTGGTTTTGCCTGCCATTAGTGCAGAAAGTTGGACTCTGGCTCACAGTTTTACTGATTCCATTACAAAATACCAGATAACCTCAGAAAATGTTTTTCAATCAAAATAAAATTTCCATTAGTATGGGTATAGAGTTTTTCGTTGGTGCTTAGTGCTGGGGATTAAACCCAGGCCCTCATGTATGTATGGCTAGTCATGCACTTGGCATACTCTACCCGAGTATATATTTGTAAAGGAATGTTGATCTATGATTGGCAGAAGCTTTTACTCATTGTTAACTGACTTAATGAAATTGCTTGAGTTGTTCACTGCTATTGCTGTGTGAGCCACCAGGGTTCACAACTAAGGTAAGTCAAGCATCTTACCTAATTTCAGAAAGACCACCAGAGGTGGTCAGGGGTGATGGCAAACACCTGCACTCCCAGTGACTCGGGAGGCTGAGACAAGAGGATGTCAAGTTTGAGGCCAGCCTGGGCAACTCAGTAAGACCCTGTCTCAAAATTTTTAAAAATGGCAGGGGGTTGAGAGCACAGTGGGGATGTAACTCAGGGTAAAACACTCTTGGGTTCTATCCCCAGTAGCAGAGGTAAAAAAAAAAAAAGTGGCCATTTCTCTCTTCTTCCTCTCTTTCTAGCACAAATGTTTTACAGCCACCATCACCTTAATCCACAAAAGCAAAACGTGAACTACAAAGCTAAGATTAGAAAGGTATCCTGATTTAAACATGATAAACAAAAACTAAGTCAAATACATTCAATAAAAGGAATTCTTAAAGGCAATTTTTTTTTCTTATTTGGTATTTCCTTCCCTTCCTATACAAGATTCAATTTTAAAAATATATGTTTATAGCCATCCTTTTAAACAATATACCCTCTCTTTTAAACAACATAGTAGGCCTAGAAATGCAATTTATGTGATCCACATAGATCTGCAATATGCCACATATGAAGTAAAGAGGTTTTATCAATCTATTTATTTTGTCATTCATAACTGGAAAAAAAAAAAGATAAGAAAACTGAGAATGTTTTAAACAAATTTTGGGAGGACTGACTGCTTGCAAGGATTCACTCTAGGGTTCCATCATTGGAGGTTTCCTGAAAAGTAGTGTGCAAATAAAATATATGAACATGGAACCCTATTTTAAACACATTAGAAGTACCTGTGGGTAAGACGGGGAGAGGAGGGAGAATAACAAAGTTATTATCAAGTAAATTGATAATTTAAAGTCTCCTACTTAAGGTACTACTGATATTTAAAGTGACCTAAATAAAACAGATTTTAAAATCATCTTTACCATTCATGTCTATCATTGACTTTGGCCCTTTACCAAGCAGACCCAATGAATCCACTTACTTTTTTTAGTGGTGCTGGGGATTGAACCCAGGGCCTTGTGCATATGAGGCAAGCACTTTACCAATTGGGCTATATTCCCAGCCCCTGAACCCATTTTTTAATGCTAAGTTTCCATCACTGACCCAAGAATATTGTGTTTGGATGAAAACATTATCATGGATTTGTTCCCATAATTTAAAAATCAATAATTTAAAAAATAATAAAGTTGGTCTCTTTTTCCACAAGTTTTCAAGTAATTAGTTCAAGTAAGCTTATTTACAGCTGCTACTGGTATATATCCGTGACCTACTCTAGCCCACATTTTTTTCCCTTTAGAAATCAGTCTCCCTTTGTTGTTTTTTGTTTCTCCTTTTTTTGGTCTTGAACCAGGTTTGTTTGAAGTATGAAGTCAATTCAGTCATGTTTCTGCTTTATTGGGCAGATAAAGAGAAGAAACCAGCAAGTTATGTCCAAAGGCTGGGAATCGCCGAAATGCTTCCCAGCTATCTGAAAAGATATTGTACTTGAGGAAAACTCGGTGCTCCAAGCTGGTGGACAGGGTCACGTCCCTGCTCATGATGTAGATGCCGTCATTGTGGAGCGCGCAAGTCAAGTTAAGCCCGGATTTGGATGTGTTCTCCTTGAGGTAGAGCCACTGCCGGGTGACAGTGTTGTAGGACTGCACAGTGAGCATGTCCTCGCTCTGGCTGCTCCTCCGGTTGGGCCCCAGTTCGTGGAGACATCCCCCCACAATGTAGATGGTTTCCTCCACAGACACCATCTGCTGCTTGCGAATGTGAACGTCACATGTTTCAAAGAGCGTCCAGATGTCTGAAGAGGGGCAGTACTGCAAAATGTTCATGTTTCGGTCTGAAAAACAGAAAGAAGCAAATGATGACAGCCATCAGCAACACTGTAGATGACCCAGGCCGTACATAAACCTCTTCCTCCGTGTGCATAATTCCGTCACAAGGAGGAAAAACCCTTTCAGAAAAACAGGTTTGAGAAACAGTTTTCCAAATGGCTGGGAAAAGATACATTTGGGTTCATCCCAATCTACCTCCTGGAAATGCAACTATACAATGAATATAACTTAAAATAAATCTGTTCTTTAAGTATCATTCTTGGGATGATTTCAGTTCAGTTATTAAGGAAAAAAAAAAGCTTAGTATTTGAAAATAAATGGATATGGCTTAGAAACCCTTGAACAGTGTTATAAGTAGACTACTGGTAGAATTATTTGGTGAAAATAATTTAGAAAATATTTCAGAAAAATAGGCTCATGCGCTTCCCCCCCCAGCCCCGGCCCCCCTTGGGAGAGTCTTAGAGCCAGAGAAACAGCTTTGATTTAAATATAGTCCCTCCTCGCTGGTACCTTCACTCCTGTGAACTATCAGGTCAGGTCAGTGCAGGGGAATCAAACCCAAGATCTTATACCTGCTAGGCAAGTGCTCTACCATTGACCTGCAAACCCAGCCCTGAAGATCCTATCCTGGACAGCTGACCCTAAGAACACAAGTATCTACAAGCTCAGCAGTATCTACAAGGACTGGCAAGAGGAAAGGACACAAAGTTACAAGTCAAGAGAAATGTCAGAGAGTCTCACCTTCTGCCTTGTAACAAGCTACCGACTCACCTGGCTATTCTGCTTCCCAGTTGTAACACAGGAGAAAAAAACTAAGAAAGGCCCACCCTCCCCTGCCCACTTCTAAAGAGATGGTTAATTGTGTGGATGAAATCACACTTGAAAGGTCTCTCTAATATTATTTCTAATTAATAGCTATTTTCTTTAGGGAAAAAGGTTGCCTCTTCTCTCTTTGAAAAGAGCCTGTGAAATTTAGAATATCTAGCTTTTATTTCCTTGGTACTGGGGACTGAATCCAGGGACACTCCACCACTGACCTACATTCCCAGCCTAGCTAGTTTATTTATTTTTGCAGTGCTAGAAATTAAACCCAGGGCCTTATGGATACTAGGCAAGTGCTCTACCTCTGAGCCTCATCCCCAGGCCCTCATCTTATTTTGGAGACAGATTCTCAATAAATTACCCAGGCTGGCTTTGAACTTGCAATCCTCAAGCCTCAGCCCCCCAAGAAGCTGGGACTACAGGCATGCACCATAGCACCAGGCCTAGCTTTTCTTTTTCTTTCTTTTTTTTTTTTTGCGGGGGGGGGGGTGGGGTGGGTACAGGGGATTGAACTCAGGAGCACTCGACCACTAAGTCCCATCTCCAGCCCTATTTTTTTTTAAGTTGTTAATGGACCTTTATTTAATTCATTTATTTATATGTGGTGCTGAGAATTGAACCCAGTGCCTCACACATGCTAGGTAAGTGCTCTGCCATTGAGCCACAACCCCAGCAACCCCCCCCCCACCTGCACCCGCCAGCCCTATTTTATATTTTATTTAGAGAAGAGTCTCATTGAGTTGCTTAATGACTTGCTGTTGCCAAGGTTGGCTTTGAACTTGCGATCCTCCTGCCTCAGCCTCCTGAGCACAGGCGTGTGCCACTGTGCCCAGCTAGCTTTTTTTTTTTTTTTTAATTGTTTTTTCCTTTTCTCCTCTAAGAAAGAATAAATGTAATATTTTAGTCTCTGAGGAAAAAGAGTGTTATGAGTTATCAGAAAGAATGAACTTTCTGTTTGTTGTTAAACAAACAACAAAAACTCAGGAGTGGAGGGGCAGATCAACTTGGGACTTGGATCACTATTAAAGCATACAGCATTTCAATGGCTACAGAAGCTGTTCAGAAGACAGCTCATTTTCTCAAGGATTTGCCTCTTCCTTCAGCACCCCCCTCTTGAGAAAGAAGGGCCCACCCAGAGTTAGCAATGCTTAAAGAGCTCCACAGCCACATCTGGTCCAGCCAAAGAGCCTCCCAGAAGGGCATGCAGACAGACCACGTCCTACGTGGGCAACTCTGTGTACTATAGAAATTCTAGAATTATTACAGCTTCAGGAAACTGTCCTGATTGATATCTTTGCATATTTCATTTTACTGTAGCCTCTGTGGTAAAACCATTCTAGGAGAGGGGTTTGAGGGAGTTTGGCCACTCATCTGCTAAAAAGTGCTCCTGACTTAGTAACTAGACTCCCCACTAAAGGAATAAAGGACTTATTCTAGTGACAATCCCACTGATTTCTTAGTTCAGGCAACAAGGTCTCTCCATGTCTTCTGTAGAGTTCTTTTTCCTCACTCAGCACACTTAGACTATGTACTGAGGTGATCTTGAGTTGGTGGGATAATCTTTTCATTTTTACATTTAAACTTGATTTTGAAGTTTCACAAATCGTCCTTCTTCCTTCTGTGGTTACTATGACTTTCTGTTGAATTCTTATTTCTTTAGTGCTTGCCAAAGAATTAAAATATCAAATAGCTATTTTGAAGTTATGAATTATTATTTATTGAATTTTAAAAGCCTCACCTAACTTAAGTAGTAGGCAGGCTAAGAACGCAGCTTTAAGTTCTGATATATATTTTTCCCATAACAACTGGGATGACTGAACTACAGGGAACTCTTACAAAGAGCTGGGAAAGCCCATGCAGAGGAGGAGGGCTTCAGAGTGCAAGTAACTGCCCTGAACTCTCATCTTCGAAAACACTTTTGTTTTCAAGACTTACACAAACACCCATCCACCCACATCAGCTAACCATCCCATCATGGTCTTTGGCATTTGGAATCCAGGGCAGAAATCACGGTGGGTGGCCCAAGTGAAGAAGGCTCACTAGCAGTGGCTTGTAATGCTACCAAACACACAAGAAGGGCTTTCCTTCTAAAGGACATTTGCTCAGCCAAGGTCATGGAAAAACCAGGAAATCTACCAGCAGAGTATTGTTCAGGCACTGGTGCTCAGCAGTTCCTGGTGATAAGAGAAGTTGAGGAAGGTGTGCACCTTGTGTCAGGCCACAGGATGCATTCCGCATTACTCAGTCTAGGGAGGAATCGGGATTCTTAAAACTGCTTATAGCTATATAACAGTTTACGTGCCTGGAGACAGGAGATTGGGGTTGGAGAGGCCATGGCTATCGGAGCATAGAAAGTTGTTCACTGAAACCTAAATAAACACCAAGGTTGAAGGTAAAAAAAGTATCTGCTAAGTCTCATATTTTTTCAATTATTTGCAAAGAAAAAACTGGCAATTACTTTCAGCAGAAGGTCACTAGAGAGGAAATAGCTTCACAAGTGATGACAACGTGGAGTGAAAAAGGGCAGGGGGTGAAGCTGGGGATGCAGCTTACAGGAGGCCCTGGGTTCAACCCCAGCACAGCAAAGCAACAACAAAGCCTTACTCCTTCCAATGCACTCCTCTGCCACCGCCTCTCCTTAAGTGTGTGAATACACATACCACACGTAGTAGGTTGAATGGTGGCTCCCCCAAAGATATGTCCACCCACTAATTCTTGAAACCTGGGAGTATATCCTTATTTGGGGAAAAAAAATCTTTGCAGATATAATTAAGGACCTTAAGATCACTCTGGATTACACAGGTGGGACCCTAAATCCAATAACTACACTTATACTAGACAGAAAAGAAAATGCACATGGATAAGAAGGCCACGTGAAAACGGAAGGCAGACTGGCGTTACATAGCCACTAGCCAAGGAATAACACAAGTGGGGGAAAAGGAAGGAAGAATTCTTCCCTAGAGCCATTTGAAGGAGCAGGACCCTGCTGATAACTCTGATTCTGCCTTTTGGTCTCCAGAACCACGAAGAAATACATTTCTGTTGTTCTAGACTCTCAAGTTCATGCTAATTTGTTACAGCAGCAACAGGAAAATAATATACAACCCATCATCCTCCCCACTGAATCAACATTTAAAAAGTATCAAAATATTCTGTCACCAAAAAAAAAAGTCAATCAAAATACTTGGCATTTAATTTCTTCCTCTAACATAAGTCCCCCAAACAAGACATTTGGATATGGTGAAAAGAATTTTTGTCATCTATTTGAATTCTATACTAGCACATGGATTTCTGCCCTTTAGGAAGTGGCATATGGCTGCTCGTGGCCTAAAAGAACCTTTTCCATGCCTGTGACCAGGCTGAGTTAGACAGCTCTGTCCTGCCCACACTGTACCATAAAGAAGCATTAGGTTATTTCACTATGTCAAAATTAATGGTAACTCTACTATTCAAGTGTGGCTAAAAGACCTGAGTCCGGTAATACCTTCCTGTAAGTTTTGGAGTCTATACAGTCAAACAGATCAAACACAGAAATTTCCCTGGCCAAGAGATAACTTGGAGACAACTGCTTTAAGGAACAGGGTGGGGGGTGGGGGCAGGTAAAGGAAAGGACACCTCTCCCTGGCTATCCCTCGTTGTTGTCCCTCTCACAACATGCTGTTTCCACCACTGTTACCTGGGATGCTCCCTACCAAGTACAGCAGGATAAAACTTGCTGGAAACATGGTTTATTTTCAAATTACTAATTATAAAATGACATCCAAAACAAAGTGAAAAGTGGGGCTGGGGTGCAGCTCAGTGGTAGAACACTGACCTAGCAAGTGCAGGGCCCTCAATTCAATCCCCAGTTCAAAAAAAAAAAAGAAAAGAAAAAGAAAAGGAAAGAAGGAGGAAAGAGAAGAAACAAAAGGGAAGAAGAAAATATATTGAGCAGTTTCAACAACAAAGGGCTTCCCCAGAGTCAGGTGTGTGGTGCATCCCTGCAGCTACTTAGGAGTCTGAGGTGGGAGGATCACTTGAGCCCAGGAGTTAGATACTAGCCTGAGCAACATAATGAGATCCAGTCTCAAAAAATGAAAAACACATGTACAGTTTAATAGCACAATTGCCTCTTACTGATCAAGAAAAGAATTCTCTAGTATTGACGCACCTCCTAGGACCAATATGAACAATGTGCAAGAGCTGGGCTTCAGGAACCATACCTGACGTGCTTGTACAAATGAAAGCCCACATCTGCCGGAAGGCAGCAGCACCTCAGTGCTGGGTGGGTGGACTGGGTGTGTTTGGGAGAAGGATTCTCAGCTAAAGAACCCTTACAAAGACCTCCCACCCAGAGAGCACCTGAGACCCAAACGACCTCTACAAACCAGGTCCAATCAGGTCATAGCTGACCACAGGCGGTGTTTTCAGAAATATAAGGAAAATATATTTTCTTCATGGCTTCCCCTACCCTATTGGAACTTTCACACTCACAAAGTCATCAAAGGTCCCTCCAATCTAAACCACCCGTCATATGGATTCTCCTTCCTTCAGATGTGTACATATATAATCAATGTATAAAATCACACTCAGCATTCCAGAGTTTCCTCAGCACCCTCCTGCCCTCCCCCAGGCTACTGAAGCTTCCACACAGAACCCTCACTTGGCCCCTCCACTTACCTCTGGTAGTATATCCTCCAATGACATAAATTTTCCCCTTACACTCACACGCAGAGAATTCGGCCAGAGGATTTGGTAAGGGTGCCACAAAATTCCATGCATCCTGCTCAGGATTATAACACTCAACATTAGAAACGGCCTGCCCGCCAATGGCATAGAGTTTTGAATTAACAGCCACGAGTTTGAAGTTAGACCTGAAAAAGAGACACAAGGGACCATTAAAGTCAGTTCTTCTGATCATGAAGTACGACGACGACGGTGTGAACGGCTAAAGCAGAGTGTGGAACCTGCGAGCCAGCTACAGAAAATTAGCTCTCCACGTTGGGGGCCATCCTCCCTGAGGACAGAGGAATGAAAGGACTTCTCATGCTTTACTCTTGTCCCTCAGGCTTCACAGGGATGGCACTTCGTTCCAGCATTAGCAACTGAAGATGAGCAGTTCAATATAACAAGTACTAATCTGGCTCAGCTTCAGGCCAGGAACTGAAGACACTTTATACACTAAAACAGTCGATGCTCTAGGCCCACAGGTTTTACATCCACGGATTAAAAATATTTGGGGGAAAAACTGCATTTACACTAAATGTACAGACTTTGTTTTCCTTGTCATTTTCCCCTAAAAAACGCAGCACAACAATTATTTGCATAGTGTTTACACTATATTAGGTATCATAAGTTATTAGAGAGAAAGATGTGCACAGGTTTTATGCAAATACTGTGTCATTTTAATATTAGGGACTTGAGCACCTACAGATTTTGGTATCTGACAGGGTTCTGGAGCTAACTTCCCATGGACACTGGGAGATGACTGTACTTTTTTTTCCAGGGCAGAGTAAATGATAAGGGAGAAAAGCAACCACCCGCCCTTGTCTTTCTCCTCTCAGAATAGTTATCTGTTCTTCCTGCTGAGCGGGATGGCTCTATCTTGGTAGATATAGGCACTGCCTACAAGGACAGGCAGAGACAAAGGTGGCTGGGGAGAGCCCCTTACTACCAATATGCCTGTTCCATTAACCATTCACTGGCACTCCACCTCCACCACAGGGAATCTCACAGATTGCTTCACAACTTACAAATAAGGAGATTAAGCACTAAACTGATTAAAAACACTCCGATCCCGCCAGACGCAGTAGCGCACGCCTATAATCCCAGGAGCTCCAGAGGCTGAGACAGGAGGACTGCTAGTTCAAAGCCAGCCTCAGCAATTTAGTGAGGCACTAAGCAACTCAGTGAGACCCTATCTCTAAATAAAATACAAAATAGGGCTGGGGATGTGGCTTAATGATAGAGTCCCTGAGTTCAATTCCTGGTACCCCCCCCAAAAAAATAAAATTAAAATAAACTGGTTTGAAGCATCATATCCCATATAAAATTAAACACTATTCATAAGCCTCAGATACTAGATAAGTCTCATGACTTTTGAGTTGAAAGATAAGATAAAATCAATTTGTTTCAATGAGCATATGGGACTCACGGGTCCTCTGAAAGCCAGGAAGGATAAATATTTGGGAGTACTGAGTCAGTCGGCTGTGATACATGCACCCGTCACAAGTGAACAAGAGGCTGAGGAGCAACAAGAGGCAACTGGAAAGGACCTGGCCTCAAATCAGGAACCCCCAGGTCAAGATCCAGCTCTGCTGACAGCCACCTAACTCAGCCTGACCCAGACCAATTCACATCTCTAAGGTAGGATGATTTCCATCACAAGGGGTCACAATGTTTACCTCAAACGCTCATCAGGTACTGAGATAGGACACTGGGTTTTTAAATTTTATTTATTTATTTATTTTAGGACAGTGTTTTTTGACATTTTTTTGCTTTCTGTTGTGCGAAATACAGATGCTAGGTCAAGTGAATTTGCAGGCCAACACAAGGCTCAAAAATAACAATATGCTAGGAAGGAATGGGACTACAAAAGGAAAACAAAACAAAATTATGTAAGAGTAGATCACGAAGCAGCAGTAAAGAGGCCTGAGCTTGGTCTCCTGATAGGTGTTCCATAAACACGGATGCCTCGTGAGACAGAAGAGACGTTACTAATAACCTACTAAAAAGTTAAGATTTTTAAAGGGTGCCTATGATGTTTACCTTTAAAATGTGTTTTCATTTAGTTTTATTTTTCAGATCAGAGAGTGAACAGAGTACTCTTCAACAAGAGCTCACACTGTCCATTAAACCCAGCCAGCCATTCAGTCTCTCATGCCAACAGACTCCACCAGGGTGGCAGTTCCTGGGGGGTCCCTGATTCATGCTGCTTACCTTTCCTGCTGCCAATGGTCCTTAAAATCCAACCAAGGTGCCCTCTCTGTGTGTGCAAATTTGGGGAACCAAAGGAAGTCAAGCTAGTAAATAAGCACTAAATTTTACCAGCCCTCAATTTGTTTTTGCTCCCCAAAGGTACACAGATAGTAAATTTTGTAAGATCAAAACAGTTTTTGCTATTCATCCAGCATGATCATTTGTCCTAAGCAAACAGGTAAGGGGCTTCTTTCTGAGGCTGAGTGACTAAGCAGTTAAAAAGTAAACAATTCCATTTCTCGGCATCCCAACCTGCTCACACTGATTTAAGAGAACAGAAATACTTTACTCATGTGGGATTTAAGATGAAACTGCCACCTCAACACAACCACCATTGAAGAGGCATACCATAAGGGTTCTAACTCCAGGCTTGCACAGAAAAAGCTTATTGCTGAACATCTTGAAGGCCTTGGGACATCACCAAATCTCAGTTTATCTGTGCCTCAGTTTTTCCATCTGAGAGGTGGGGATAAGAGCATAGTGTCTGGCACTCAGTAAGGGGTGAAAAGGACAGCACTTGCAGAAAGAAGTGCCACTCTCTGTTGGCACTCTGGGGGTGCTTTTCTGTGTCCTAAGGCTGTGTTTCTCGAACTTGGGAAGGTTGGTTTCTTATTTGTCAACTGTAGCAGTCACTGGCCAGGATATATGTGGAACTCTGTAAAGTGCTCTCTCATCTACAGATTCTTGCCATTTGGCACCTCATTTCCAACTTCCCAAAAATACTTCTAGTCTTCAACCCCTGAAGTGTAAAGATGCGCATCCAAGCTGTCAATTACTTTTATTTATTTATTTTTTGGTGCTGGGGATTAAACCCAGGATGTTCTACCACTGAGCTATACCGCCAGCCCTTTCCATTTTTTTTTTTTTTTAATTTTGAGAAAGGGTCTCACTAAGTTGCCCAGGCTGGCCTTGAACTTTCAAACCTCCTGCTTCAGCCTCCTGAGTAGCTGGGATTAAAGGCATGCACCACCTGACTGGCATATCAATCACTTTTAAAAATGATCATTTCTACAGTGTTTTCCTCATATTGATCCCTAATATACTATGGTTAAAAAAATTTAAAACCAAATTACAAGTAATTTGTCATGGCTACATACTTGATTCACTTAATTAATAGAAATATATAGAAATGCAAATGAGAAAAATTAGAAAATACAGCAATTTAATTTCTACTTCACTTACAAGAAATAAAAAGCTCTTTAGGGCCATATGTAGTGGTACACGCCTACAATCCCAACTACTTGGGAGGCGGAGGCAGAAGGATCACAAGTTCAAGGCCAGACTAGACAACATGGTGAGACCCTCCCTTTTTCAAAACAAAATTTTAAAAAAGTTCAGAATGTAGCTCAGTGCCCAAGTCCCTGGGTTCAATCCCCAGAACCACAAAACCAACCAACCAAGGAACAAATAAAAATACAATAAGAAGAAAACTCTTCAGGACAGCGACACAGTCCCCAGCACCAATTAAAAAAAAAAAAAAAGCAACCTCTTCAAATCCTCATGTAACCTGAAACATGCTAAATCTAGTGCACAGATATCAATGATTAATATACAACCACAGGTAGGCACGGTGCCACAGAAATATCCAAGCTGCTTAGAGCCTCGCCTTGTGATCCTGTGGAGATTAATTCAACTCTTCGAACCTCAGTTCTCTCATTGAGAAAAAGGGGTCATTAATAGGACCTCTCTCACAGAGATGCCGTGAGCATGAAGTATGAAGTGGGACCTGAGTAGTGACCACAAGCCCTGACCCAGAAGAATATCAGGAAATGTAAACCACCGTGGTAACTTACTCCACAGAGAAGTTTGCTAGAGTCAAAATTTGGGTGAAAAGCTAGGATCCTTTCCCAACCACACAGGTGATGACCATTTAGTGTGCAGGCCATCTGGACCCTCTCGTCCCACCCTTTCTCCTTCCTCTGCTTGCTGTTTCCCTATGTAGTAACCTCCCCACCTCTGAGAAATTCAAAAGCAAAAACACAAATTGCAATTTATACTGTTGGTTACAATTAAACTGGGGGAGGGATGAACAGACAACCCTTTGCTTTGCACTATTCCTGCATTCACTGCAACCACCACCATGGTGGGTAAAACCTGCCAAAGCTTCACATTTCTAGAAATGCCCTGCCAATATTTAAGCTGGCTGTGAGGATCAGGGACAGCTTGGGAAGCATTGGGACTGACCACTGTGATCCCATCTCTGCCGGGGAAAAGTGTTTGTGAAGTCTGTCCCTAAACCTGCTGTGCTCACTTCCAGCAGGAAGACACACCCCAGCTCCATGTTCACAGCAAAAGTTCAGTGTCGTGGAAGAGACCAGAGACGACTTTGAAAAGCAGAACACTAATAAACCTACTGCAGTAACAGTGGCCAGTTCCTGCAAGTTATTGCTAATTAAAGCGAGGAGGGAAAGCAATTTTGTGGTCACACAAGCTTTTACATGATGAGTTATATCCCGAAGACTCCTGAGATCAAATTCCTGTTCAGACAATAAGGCAGTGTTGCACCCCTAAACTTGAAAGAGACCTCTCAAAGAATGATACTCACTTGCATTGTCCTTTTCAAGCAAGTGGGCGCAGTGCTCAAGGTTTCTTTCTTACCCACTGCTGGTCACACGGCACCATGTTCTGCAGGTGCAAAGAGCTATATAAAAATCTTTCAATTCTGTCATTGAAGATTCTGGATCACTGCTTGGTTCGGTTCCCAAGGTAAGTGCGCCACTCAGAATTTGACCCCTTCATCAAAGTAAAAGTCAGTATGGACACATCCCAAAAGCAGTCATTGCCAAAAGTGAATCAAGGTAGATTTGAAATGCTGTGTAGCCAGAGGCCAAAACCTGTCTTTCTCACTCAGGGTTCCAAATTTCTTCCAGAGAAGAATCTGTCCTGAATGCATTATCCAGGAACAATCCCCTTCCAGGTTTTATTTTTACTCGTCTCATCATTCAAATTTGATTTTAAACTCACTGAGGCCAGGAAACCATAAACATCTGTTTCTCTTTCCAGTAGTGATGGGGAAAGTGCTTTGGTGAAGCTGAGACTCATATGGTGACATTTTAAAAATGAATATAGTAGTACAAAAAGCACGACGCTTTATATCTTGAAAGGAAAAGAAAATTTAAATACAGGGAAAAATTTTTTGCAATGAAGATGATCACTGCAGCTGGGCAAGGTGGCATACACCTGTAATCCCAGACTTGGGAGGCTGAGGCAGGAGGATCTCAAGTTTGAGGCCAACCTGGGCAACTTAACAAAATTCTGTTGGGCTGGGGATGAAGTTCTGGCTTTAGTCTCCAGGAACACCAAAAAACAAAACAACAAAACAAATAAACAAACAAACAAAACAAACAAACAAACAACAAAAAAACCCAGACTATATGAAAATAATAAAGGAAAATTTTCCAAAGGACTAAAAGAATTAAATATATGAAAAAACAATTTTTTTTTCTAGCTACAAGCTATAGCAGTCTCCTCTTATCCAACCCCCAATGGGATACATGAAGCCATAGACAATACCAAACCCTATAATAATGCCTTTTCTATTTTAACTAAGCACTTATCACACACTATGACCATAATTTTTACAGTTTTAGGTGCAACAGCAAAACTAGCATGAATTTCTTTTTCTTTCTTTCCAATTTCACAAATAGATTTATTCTTACTATAGATCTTAGCAACCTCAGCATACGTTCTTTTCTCTTTCCTTTTTAAATAGAGAACATCTATTCCTTTAAGGACAAATATTACAGTTTCTCTGTGACATATACTAATTGTATCACTATTCTTATACACTGAAGTCATTATTAAGTTTAAAAAAGGTTACTTAAACACAAGCACTGCAATACCAAGACTGTTGATAACAACTAAATGACTATGGTGACTAATGGGTGGGTAGTGTATACAATGTGGATACATTGGACAAAGGGACAATTCATGTCCTATGCAGAAAGGAGCAGGATGGTGTGAGATTTCATCACTCTACTCAGAATGACATCAATTTAAACTTACAAATTATTTCTGGAATTCTCTGCTTAACATCATCAGACCAATGGTCACTAAAACCAAGGACATCCAAACCTCTGATAAGGGGGACCCTACTGTGGATAAAACTATTAATTTTACTCTAATCTATAAATACCACGTAATTCCAATCAAAATTCCTATAGAACTTGACAAGCTGACTCTAAAAACTTAACTGAAAGAGAAATGTGCAAAAAATAATGTGTTCCTCATCTTTATGTAGCTGCAACCAAAATGTCTAACAAGACCAACTCAGAAAGGGAAAAGTTTATTAGGGACTGACAGTTTCAGAGGTGCTGCTCAAGACTGGCTGACTCCATGGCTTTGGGCCCAAGGTGAGGCAGAACATCATAGTGGAGAGGTGGTGGTAGAGGAAAGAAGGCCACTTCATGGAGACCAGGAAGCAGAGAAAGAGGATGGAAGGGGCCAAAAAGAAGATGAACCCTTCCAGGGCATGCCCTCAGTGACCCACCTCCTCCAGCCGTGCCCCACCTGCCTACAGCTAACACACAGTCCAAACTATTTTGGAGTGATTAGGATATAGCTCTCATAATCTAATCATTTCACCTCTGATTATTCCTGCATTAACACAGAGGCTTTGGGGGGACATCTCATATCCAAATCATAATATCCTACCCCTGGCCTCCAAAAGATCATGTTTATCTTACAATGCAAAATCCATCTCCAAGAGTCTCCATAGTGTTAACCGTCCAAAAGGCCAAATCTAAAGTCTTTTCTCAGACTCAAGGCAGTCTCTTGGCTATGAGCCCCTATAATGATCAAAAGTAAGTTACACATGTCCAATATACAATGGCACAGAGTAAATATTTGCATTCTAAAAGGGAGGAATAGGGGTATAGAAAGAAGGGATAGGACCCCCCCCAAAAAAAAAACTGAAAACCAGCCAAGGAAACATTTACTATAGCTCTACCTCTGGCATCTGGGGCACAAGGTGGTAACATGTTCCCTCCCAGGGGCTGGAGCAGTCTGGCTCCTTTGGCCTTACTTGTTGCAGTGCTCATGGCTTCTCTTAGCCTGGCACTCTCTGCAGACAGCAGGTTTTCTTGACAGAGAGCACATTACAAGCATCTCTTAATTCCTTGGGTCTCCATTCCAGCTTTGGCTTCATCTTCACAGCTTCATACACCTCTCTCTCAGAGGCAGCCCACCACTCTCTCAGGAATTCTGACCCTATATTTTGCCTGGCCTTCCAGGCCTTCCTTTGAAGTCTTGGTTGAAGTCTCTATGACCCCCTAACTCAAGCATCCTGCATTCCGGCAGATCTAGCACAAGGACAATGCCAATGTCTGCTGCCAGCTTTACCAGTAGCTGAGCCCTCTGAGAGCACCGCTGCAGCAGCCTCTGAATAACTAGGCAACTGAGTATAGTGAAACAACTTTGCAGGCCCTCCCCATGTGAGAAGGGTGCTCCTGCAGTCTATTCTCAAAGGAACTTGTACCTTTACACCTTTGAGCCTGTGGTGGGTGTGGTCTTGATAATTCCTGAGAAGGCCCTCAAGGTATCTTTCCTATTGCCTCTGTGCATCACTTAGCATCATTTTAGAGGTTATAATCTCTTCAAAACTACACTTTCCTTGTCCCCAGTTTTACACACTTTTCTAGCCAAACTGCAAGTTTTTAAAGTCCTGTTCTACTTTTTTCTTCTGATTCTCACAGTAAACATGGCTAAAAACCAGTGGCAATACCCATGCCACCACCTGAATGCTGTGCTTCCTTGAAATTTCTTCCACCAGGTTAATCAGTCCATCATCTTTACATATGGAGTCATGTGAAGTCTCAGGACATGGGCAAAATGTAGACGAGTTCTTTGCCAAAATAGAATCCCTGTTTCCCTCTAAAACCTCATAAGCACAGCCTTTACAGTCTGCATTCTTATCAGCATTCAGGTCTTCTCAGTTCTCACCAGAACCCACCCATTAAGCCCCAATCACAACATTCCAGGGCTTCTCCAGCTGGCATCTTCAAACTTTCAAAACTCCTCCCACAACCAGGTCCAAAGGCTTCTGAACCACATGAACAGGCTAGTCACAGCCACAACCCCACTTTTCAGTACCAATAACTCTATTAGTCAGTTTTACATTACTATGACCAAAATACCCAACAAGACCAACTTAGAGGAATAAAAGTTTATTTGGGGTTCACAGTTTCAGAGGTTAGGTTCACTACACGGTTACCTGACTCCATCACTTTGATCTCAAGGTAAGGCAGAACAACATGATAAAAGGATTATTGCATGGAAGGCACCTCATCTCATGGAGGAAGCAGAGATGGAAAGAGTGGGAAAGGGGCCAAAGATTGATGAACTCTTAGAGGATTTTTACCCTCATGACCCACTTCCACCAGTCATGCCCATCTGCCTATTGCTACCACTCATCCCATTCCAATTAGGATGGACTGATTAGATTATGGCTCTCATAATCTAATCATGAGCCTTTTGGGGGTTGTGGGGGGTGGCACCAGAGGACAACACCTCATATCCAAACCATTACAAAGAGTAAAATTAATTGAAACAGAAAAGAGGTTTCAGTTCCACCAGACAATAAAACATGTTAACAAACTACATTAATTTTAAAATGTAGCACTGATAAAGGAATGATCACTTTGCCAAACTGAAAACATTTTTTACGAAAACAAATCCCACTTTCAGATCTAAATGAAAAAAGGCCATGCCATAAGATAGAACATGATACAAATCAGTATTTGTATATTTTAGCTGTAGAAGACTTTCCTTTGGAAAACACAAAACTAATAGGACACGTAACAAATCCAACTTCAAAAAACTTAAAGTTTCTTCATGTAAGAAGACATTACAAATCTGAAGTCTAAGACTGATGGGTCACAGGTTAATGCTAGGCTGCATTTTATTTGCTCTACAAGGTTTTTGTTGTTGATTGCTTTTTTTAAAAAATAAAACTAATTGCCAACATATAAAACCTGGGATATTTGGATATCTAGCAATACCATTTCCTCACTTCCACTGGAAATAACCAGATGTGGCTGAGAGTAGAGCCCACTTTTCTGGGGAGAGTAGTTCTCGGGATCATCAAAACTCCCACCCATCATTCTATTCATTCACTTCACCTCCCTGACCACTTTGGAACTTCATTTTTGAATCATATAAAACAAAAAATAAAAGCATGGAGAAATATTCTCAATATGACCTAATATACAAGAAAAATATGTATATATAATTTCTAAAATGAATATGAAAAAGGTAAGCGAATTTTTAAAACACAACAATGATTATTTATTTACAAAATAAGTACAAATATCCAATAAACATATGAAAAATAAAGTCTTCTAATCAGGGGAAATCACACCCGTATTTTTGTCTATTAGAATGGGAGGAAAAGATGATAATATCTCATCTTGGCAAGAGTCTATGGAACTGTCATGTTCAAATGCTATTGATTGGAAAGGACACTAGAACATTTTCTGATAGGCAATTTGTCAAGAGCTACCAAAATTTAAAATGTTCATGCACTTTATTTTACCCCACCTACCCAGGGATTTCAAGATTTTGACATAGGGAATTAACTCACATGCATCTACTAAGATACATATATACTAAGAAGTTCAATTCAGCATTGCTTATCATGGCAAATGGAAGTGACCTAAATGTTTATGAATAAAGGAAAGGCTAATTACACTAAGGTATACCCACAGGCTGGAATGCTACACAAGACAGTGGTAAATCTGCATTTGTTGACACAGAAAAAACTCAGATACAGTGTACTATTAAGTGGAAATATTAAATAATTAGCATAAACAAATAATTTTAGAGGAAAAATAAATACGTATAAAGTGATATTCATCCTGATGATAAATATACTATATAGTTATACATTAACTACTAAGTGAGTAATGGGGTGGGTAGCATATACAGCATGGATACACTCAACAAAAGAATTATTCATATCCTAGGCATATTCAGGAATATACATACATGTTTTCCCTACTGTTAATTATTATCAATATATAAGTAAATACATGTTTACAAACTTATAGTACATAAATTTAATATACATCTACAGATACTTAAATTTTTTCATTCTAAACTTTTTCAAGTCATTTGTAGTTTTGGGGGTTTTGGTACTGGTGATTGAACCTATAGGCATTTTACCATTGGGCCACATCCTCAGTCCTTTCTATTTTTTGAGACCAAGTCTCACTAAATTGATCAGGGTCTCACTTAGTTGTTGAGGCTGGCCTTGAACTTGCAATCCTCCTGCCTCCACCTCTTGTCACTCACTTGTAGTTTTTCTAAGAAGCATGTCCTTGTATATTACTTAATATTTTTCTTCCAAGTGGACAGAAAGAGCATTCCTAAAAAAAAAAAAAAAAAGACTGCCAAGGATTTATAAAGAAAAAAAAAGTCTGAGGTGTAGTGTTAGTGCTACAGTGCTAAGGATGGTATATTGAGTATAACTTGATATACCTAGAGACATATAAAAAAGGTAATAGAGAACTTGAGCCTTCCATCCCTACCGAGCATCGCCTATAGCTATCAAATATTCCTTTGTTGCTTCAATTAAGGCTCTTAAAACTGAGGTAGGATGTGTAGCTCACATCCTACTGCACAAATACATAAATAAAGGTGGGTGTGGTGGCACCTTACTGTAATCCCAGCTACTCAGGAGGCTCTCAAATTTGAGGACAGCCTGGGCAATATAGTAAGAACCCATGTTGAAAATAAATAAAGCTCTTAAAATCTCTTTAAAAATAACATATTTAAAACCAAATTGTAAACATGAAATCTCAATGACTTAAACAATGCATTAAGAAGAGGCTGGACTAAAATGTGCCAAGCTGGAGATACTTCCTCTAGGAGGAAGGAGTAGGAGTGATAGTCTCTCCACTCCTTCATTTTTTCAGTTTTCTATAACCACACAGTATGTTTATCATCAGGAAAAAAAACAAAAAAGCACACTTTCCCAAATGAATTTATATTATGGTAGAAATAAAGCCAGTGCTCCCCCAAATAATCTCTGACATAGGGGGATCCTCGAGTGGAGTATATATGTATAATGGATGTCCCATTACTGTTCAAACTTTCTTTGTCTGGCTATGAGTTCCCCAATTCTTTGCTCTACATGTCAGGCAGGGACCAGGGTGGTGCTTGAGATGACAACAGGTAGCCTGGAAGAAAGGTATTCATTTCTTTCCTGGATCACATTGATTCTTCTTCCCACTTCTGAATAATGGATTGAGGCATCTTGGGCCCTACCATCTTATTTCCTACCCCTTCCTTCCTTTAGTTGTCCTCTGCTCTTATTTTTATCTTTCTTTCCTGGCTCCTCTCCCTACCTCCCCTCCCACCACCACCCCCAAGTTTCTCCTTTTTGAGTCTTTTCTTCAAGTCTCCCAAGAACTGGTAGGAGGGATCTACAGAATGGGAAAGGAGATGGCTGCGTTGGATGGAAATACATTTGGCACCCTATATCTGCAGGTTTCGCATTAACTCAACTCAACCAACTGTGGGTGGAAAATGTATGGGGGTACTTCATCTCTACTGAACACGCACAGACTATCTTGTCATTATTCCCTAAACAATACGGTATAACAACTATTTACACAGCACTTACACTGTGTTAGGTATTATAAGTATTGGGGAAATGATTTAAAGTATACAGGAGAATGTGCACAGATTATATGTGAGTACTGTGGCCATTTAATGTAAGGGACCTAAGTATCCACACATTTTGGTATCTGAGGGAGTTCTGGAATCAATGTCCTACAGATACCAGATACTAAGTGGACTGTGATCCAATTCTGTAGTTGACCACTGCCAGGCTCAAGTTTTGGGTCAATGATGATGGCTGTCTGGGAAGAAAGGAAGGAAGAAGTAAAAGAAAGGAAAACTAAGAGAGGCAATCCTATATAGTACATATTTATAACTCCCTAAAAAGGATCTTCTGGTCCCAAATTGTCTTCCCAGTATGGAAGGCTTCAAAGTCATGGATAACAAAAATCTCCCAAAGTCAGTGTTTTAAATCACTGTCCAGTGTGTCATTATAATCAGGATCAGATGCTAAAAAACAAAAGTTAAGAAAAATGAAAGACCAGTTTTCTTTTAAAGTATCCTGGGAAACCACATCACCTTTCCACTAGGAGAGAAGCAAAAAAAGCAGTTTTAACTAAAGGCACAATACCTGAGAGAAAATCACTCAGCTAGTTGACCTCACTGAAGCCTCTTCTTCCTTGCAAGTTCTCAGTTCACTGGAACTGTGCCAGAGTCAAGGCCAGCAACACTCCTGAAGATGTCATTCCCACCTCAAAGCACCCTCTGTGACGGCCCAGTAAACACTGGGGAATGAACGAACAAACAAGTGAACGAAGAGAAAGAAGCAGACTCTGCTGGGGGCTCTTACCTCTTCTGGTTCATGGAGGCCACCTGGAGCCACTCGTTGGTGCTGGGGTTGTAGGAATGTGCAGCGGAGATCTCCTGGCTAGTGATTCTGTACCCGCCCACTATGAAGAGGTAGTTGTCCAGGATGGCTGACCCATAACCCCTGACATTCACCAGATCGGGAGGAAGGTTATTGGCCAGCGGGAACCAACGCTCAGTCATCTCCTCATACCTGAGCATGGACGGGGGCTCTCCCTGGTAGGGATGAGGGGCCAGGGGTCCTCCCAGGAAGTCCCCCAGGGCTACAAGGACAGGAGTCCCAGTCATCCGGGCCTCCCTCAGCCTCTGCTTCAGGCTGATGTCCCCCGGAGCTTGGGGAGGAGACACCAGGAGGTGGAACTGGGGCTTGCACAGCACCTCGTGGAAGTGGACGACCATGAAGCGCAGGCAGGCCTCCTGCAGGTCTGGAAGCCCGTACACCTGCGCCAGGCGGTACATTTCCAGGCAGTTGTTGAGCCGCACTTGGGACAGCAGCAGCTGCAGTAGGGACGTGACCTGCAGGAAGGAGGCTGCTTCCACCAGCTCAGACAGCAGGCTCACCTCGTCCATGTCCTCTTCCTCCTCCAGCCCTCCGCCCTTCTCCCCCCGCGGGCCCAGGAGCCAGCCTTCGCGGGCCCCGCCGGCATTGATGAAGTCCAGCACCAGCCGCAGGCCCGGCGCGCTGAGGCCGCGCAGCTGCTGCACCTCTGGGCCGCCAGCTTCCTGGCTCAGGGCCTCCCGCATGCCGGAGCGGTAGAGGGCGCGGAAGTAATCGCTCTGCTCGATGAGCTTCCTCTTGCTCACCGGGTAACAGCGGTCCTCCAGGCGGATCTGCACCATCTCCTCCGCCGACATGGCTGGGGCCCCGGGGGTCTGGGGGCTCCCCGCCAGCTCTGC
>NW_025999960.1:435932-484880 GCF_001458135.2 Marmota marmota marmota | reverse complement strand
CCCAATCGGCATCATGGGCTGAGAGGCACTTAAATCGTCACTGGACCTTGGCACCTAGGTCTGTGTTTGTCGTGTAGAAGCCATCTTGCAGAAGGCCCAGGAAGATTGGCCCCAGGTTCTGCAGGGTTCAGCTCCTGAGGTGCCCAGTGCACGGGTCCAACAGGGTGGGGAGTAGGGGGCAGTGCATTTGCCCTTGGGGCTCCTTGTCTTCTCTATGTTATTAAAAGAAAGATGGAAGTACAACTTAGCTAAATAAAGTTAGGTCGCGTGCCTTTTTTCTTCTAAAATCTTGGTAACAGGTTCCTGCTTCAGGTTGCTTGGGCTAACCAATACGGAATGTTACCTTCGGGCAGAGGTCTGGCCGCTTATGCTCACATCTGCCTACAGGGGTGACTTTTTCTTCCCTACATACCCATACCCCATCCACTGAAGACTGTTAGGGAAGACCAATTATTCCCCATCTTCCAGAACATGGGAGTAAGAAGGCTTACTCCAAATAATAAGGACCTTCTTGTGTTGCTTATGAGACATAAATGAATCCTAGAAGAGGGTAGAGAAAACTATTGTTAGATTGGGGTGTTATCTACAAACGAGAAGAGACCATTATTTTGGATTGAGCTTCTGCTCTAGGCCCCAACAGACCAGGCAAAAAATCAAAATGGAGTCAGAGTGAAGTTCTGTGTCAAGTTGAAACTAAGCTGTTTTTCTGACCTTCCAAGAAATCAGGATTAGAGTGATAACATCCAAATTTCCAAACAAGCCAGTTCCAGTTGACAGAATTCTTACACAAAATAGGTAACCTGAAATAGCCTGATGTTAACTAGTCAGCATTATTTTTTCCTGGTATTCTGCTTTACGGAGTAATTTTGAAGTGACTGATCTGCTTTGGTTTTTGCTTCTGCTTTCTTCAGGCCCTTCTGTCTATAAAACCAGCTTCCTTTGCTCCCACCATGGGAACACTTATTCTAATTTATAGTATGAAATGTTGCTGGATTCTAGAATTGAAAATCAAGCCTATTAAGATCTTTATATTGTTGTACTGTTCTTTGAACATATGTTAAATAAAATTTTCAGGAGACCATTGGTTTGGATTGAGCTCCTGCACTAGTTCAAACCAAAATGCACAAACTCATGCTGAAGTTCCACCTCACCAAGTCCAAACTAAGTTCCTTAGCTGATCTCAGTAGAGTTCTCCATCTCAGGAGAGAGAAGAGACCAATCTCCAAAGAAGCCAACTGTAGCTGACATAATGAGGAAGTACCCCTGCTTTCACCTTTACAAGAAAAGTAACTGAGTTACCTATCTATTTTGTGTTCTCTGATTCTGCTTTCCTTGGTCCTTTTCTGACCATGAAACAAACCTCCTTTGCTTGGCTAATACAGAACACTCATTGTATTTTATTGATCAGGGTGTTGCCTTGTTCTAGAATTGAAAATAAAATCCAGTTAATATATTTAAATTTGTTGTATTTTTTTTTTTTTTTGGTCTTTAGACAAAATACAGAAGGAGGGGTAAAGATTATAAGAGAGAAATTTGTGTTCACATATTTATCTTATGAAAAAAAGTCTTCAAAACCTCCCCAGACCAAGATTTCAGAACCAAATGTCCTCAACTTAGAATATGTATTTGGATTTTTTTTCAGGGTACTGGGGCTTGAAGCCAGGGGTGCTCTACCTCTGAGCTACATCCCAAACCCTTTTTTACTTTATTTATTTATTTATTTATTTTTGGTACCAGGGATTAAACTCTGGGGCATTGGACCACTGAGCCACATCCCCAGCCCTGTTTTGTATTTTATTTAAGACAGGGTCTCACTGAGTTTCTTAGTGCCTTGCTTTTGCTGAGGCTGGCTTTGAACTCTCAATCCTCCTGCCTCAGCCTCCGGAGCTGCTGAGATTATAGGCATGTGCCACCACGTCCAGCTACTTTTTTATTTTGAGTCAGGGTCTGGCTAAGTTGCTGAGACTGGTCTCAACTTTAGATCCTCTTACCTCAGTCTCCTGAATCTCTGGGATTACAGGTGTGTGCCACTGCACCCAGCAGTATTTTTTAAAAATTAATTCTGTATGTGTGTGTGGGGGGGGGAGTGCTGGGGTTCAAACCCTGGTCCTCAGGCAGCATTCATTTTACTGCTGAGCTACATCCCCAGCCCACATTTATTTGTCAAACTATAAACTTCAGCTTTCTTTTTGAGTAACAAGTTGTTAAATAACATCTTCTTCATAGATAAAATTCCCCTACTTCAAACTGAAGATGCATCCTACTATGCCAATAAGCATTTTATGTGGGGAAGGGGAAGAAGGGTTAAAAACCAGAGAGAAAAAAAAGTCATCCTGGTAAAACATGAAATTCTTTCAATATACTACCTCTGTGCTTCTGAATGAGTAATTTAGCTGCTTCATGGCAAGGTGTTATCATCGTTTATTTTTTGTACACCAGGAATAAGGGACTGGAAAAATTCTAGTAGATTCTGGCTTCTTTGGTAAAAACAGAAGAACCAAATATGGATCTAGGACTTGTTTTGTTAGGTTTCTTTCTCGGGTCTATTGAACACTTCCCCTTGTTTCACCTGGCCTGGAAATCATTACTGATAAAACTCCATTGTCACACTGGCCTCACACTTCCATTCTCATTGAGATAGCAGTGAGACATCCTCGGATATGGTGGGGTTTTGCGGTGAGCGCCAGGTAAGTGACCGAGGATTTAGCAGAGTCTTTGGGAAGGTAAAGTGCAACATCCACTATTCAGCATTAGGTGGGAGTCTTTGGCTGGGAGACCCTGTATCAAAGGGACTTGGACTTGGGATGGATTTGTGCCTCATTCAAAGACAATGCAGGATGCAGTGAGTCAGCCCCAAGAATGAGCTCTTAGACTCTCCTCTGACTCTTTAGAATCTTTCACGAATAGATGCTTTTGTTTCCCAGCTGTCATAGATATGCCTCAGACTGGTATTTTCTTGCCTTTTTAAGCAGACTGAAAAATCACACTCAATGAATGATGCGCATTCAAGCACAGTAATATTATCAGGGCTAGATCAGGTTGGACAGGGAATCTGGGGTGTTAGTCTGACAACACTGGACACTGATCCTGCAAGCCTTTTGGTCCCCAACATGACAATAACATCATTTAGGACTGGAAGCATCTTAAAAGATCAATCATTTCAACAAACCACATAATACGTTTTCTGCTAATCTAGAATTGTGAAACCTTTATTTTAAAAAGACCTAAAATATCATTTCTAAACTTTATAAAATATTTTTATATAACTAGAGGTATAATTATATAGGTCAGTTATTGACTGATCATTGAACAATAAAGACTGGCCTTTGTTGAAACTATAATTCATTTCAAATACTTTTCATCACTGTGTTTTATAAAAGACCAAAGTAATGATCAAACATAGGCAGTTTATTTAAGAATTTGAGGAGAATATGCCTTTTAATTTAGTCATAGTATTGCTTTTAGTAATAGAAAATTGGAAACCAACACAATGTATAATAATAATAGTAGCTAAGATTTACTGAGTGTTTATTATGTGCCAGGCACTGTTGTTAAGTGATCTTTGTGGATTACAATACCATTTGGAGGATATTTTATAGCTGAGAAAGCTGTGGTGCAGAGTAACTTTTGGTGTGGATAAAGAATGAGGGGCTGGGATATGGCTCAGTGGTAGAGTGCTTGCCTAGCGTGTTGAAGATTCTGGGTTTGATTCCCAGCACTACAAAAATAAAATAAAATAAAAAACAAAAATAACAAAAAAGGTAAAGTGGTAGCACATGATTGTAATCCCAGTTGCTTGTGAGGCCAAGGCAGGAGGACTCCAAGTTTGAGGTCAGCTTGGGCAACGTAGTGAGACCCTGTCTGAAAATAAAAATTGAAACATCTGGGGATATAGCACAGAATTAGAACATCCTTGGGTTCAATCTCCAGCACAAGAAAAAACAAAAGGAAAGAACAAAAAGAAATGTCATATAACCATTATAACTTCAATGTAGATCATTCTTTAAAGGCACTAAAAAACATAATTTTACAATAGATTTTTTTTAAAAAAAATTAGTAGTTGATAGACCTTTATTTTATTTATTTGTATGTGGTGCTAAGAATCGAACCCAGTGCCTCACACATGCCAGGCAAGTGTGCTACCACTAAGCCCCAGCCCGAGCCTACTACATTATATGTTCTGTAGGCCAGGCATGGTGGCACACACCTTTAATCCCAGTGACTCAGGAGGCTAAGGTAGTAGGTTCTCAAGTTTGAGGCTAGCTAGGCAACTTAGTGAGAAACTATTTCAAATTTAAAAAATAAAGGTGATAAGAATGTGGCTCAGTGGTAGAACACTAGCCTAGTATGTGAGTCTCTGGGCTCAATTCCCAGTATCATTAAAAAAAATCTGCAATTTAATTTATATAAAATTATTTTATGTAAAACTACACATATATGTATATTATGTATTTATATACATATATGATTTTAATAGATATGTCCAGAAAGATGTTTATCAAGATGTTAAGATAACAAGATATTTAAAGGTTTTTATTTCTTTTCACATGTTTCTATATGGCTTGAATTCTTAAAGTGACTATGCATCAATTTAGTAAAAGCCAAAACAATTAAAGAAAAATTAATGACATATTTTTATTTCTCAGGATTCATCTTTAAATACTTTTTTTTTTTTTTTTTTTTTTGGTGGTGCTGGGGATTGAACCCAGGGCCTTGTACATGCTAGGCCAGCACTCAAACAACTGAACTATATCCCCAACCCCTTAAATACAATTTAATGAAATTAAAATGTTAAATAAATAACATAATTCAAAACTTTAAGGGTGAAATATTTACTGTTTTTCAAATGTCTTTTGAATATAGCAAATACATGCTTTTTACTTCACTACTAAAAAATCAATCAGGGATTGAATTCAAGGGTGCTTTAACCACTGAGCCACATCTCCAGTCCTTTTTATTTTTATTTTGAGGCAGGGTCTGGCTAAGTTTCTGAGGCTGGCTTCAAACATGTAATCCTCCTACCTCAGCCTCTGAGCTGCTAGGATTACAGACCTGTGTCACTGTACCCCCCTCATCTCTGTTTTTTGTTGGTGTTTTTGTTTTTAGTGGTTTTTTTTTTTTCTGTCCCTCCAGTGTTCCTAGAATAATTTTCTTTCTTTTTTTTTTTTTAAACAGGCAAAATGGAAATGTCCTTCTTTCATGGAAACATGGGGTGATTTAGATAAGATGAAGGAAGTACATGTTCTTAAAATGACTCTACTTAATTCAAAGTGAGCATCCTCCTATAAACTTCCATTTATTTCAGTCATTTAGATCAGTGTTTTCTAAACATCATAGGAAATCAACTGGGGCACTTCTAAAAACAAAAATCCTGGTCCCCATACCAGAGCAACTGAATCATTCTGTTGGCAGAAATTAAGTGCTTTTTGAGATATGAATCTAATTTCCCAGCCCCTCTCAAGAGCATCCTATTGGAAATAATTATAATGTATCACCGCATTGTAATAGTGTAATTGTTCTGGACAATTGATAAGATTTGTAATAAAAGCTATATACCAATTTGATTCAAAGTTGCAGTTGCTCCCTAGTTTCTGCAATTTTGTCCCACATAAACAAGTTTTGAGAGTATTGTGGACTGTCCCCCCATCCTAGTCTCTGCAGTCCAGTTTCTATCTTTCCTTTTCAGAATACTTAGCCTGAAGAAGTTACTCACTCCCAGACTTAATATTTATGCAAACACACACACACACACACACACACACACAATGTGTTTTTAAAAATAAAAATCTTGTTTTGGCATTGGAACTTGTAAATCCTTTAATATGAAACTTTGATCTTCGTTCAAATGTCATTTGCCAGCTTTAACAATTGTGGATTGTTCCATTAGCCCTGCAGGGAACAAGAGAACTTTAAGGAATTATATATCAAACACAAAAGACTGCATTTAATGTAACTAAAAGATTTGGAGGTCACAAAGTTAGAAAGTAGAGTTTCCAGTTATGTCCTGAGGCAGTTCTTAATAGAAATAACTATGGAATTTCATGAAAAACAGAGAGTGATTTTTTTGTTACTCATTTGTCCCTTGCTTTGCCATTAGAAAATCTATTTTCCCTCTCCCCTCAGAACAGGTGGAACAATCTGTTAGCAGGTAAGCAACTGAAACTTTCTTTCTGTAAGAAGTTATTAGAATAATATAGTTATTTTTAGTGTATTTCATGTGGCTTATGCAAAGTTAGGAGTTAATATGTGATATCATTTTTCCTCCAAATCAAGTCAAATGGTTTTTAAAGTTATTCAGTCTTAAATGTTTTCTTCTTCATTTTCCCCATTAATATATGTTTCTAAAAAGTTAAAGTTATAAGTAGGCTATCTATAATTAGAAAACACATGGAGAGATGAAAATTTGAATAATGTTAACATTTTGGGGTCAAGTAGGTTAATGAGGTAAATAAGTTATTGCGCAAAAAGGTCTGACAGAAACACAGATCAAAGATCAGGAAGATTAGTTTCACCTTTTCCTTTTTAAAGTAGCATTACTTCATGCCAGAAGCACTGCTTTATATAAAAATGGAAAGAAGAAAGCAGCAATTTCTTGATTTAAACTAATTTGTTAGCTTGGACATGATTAGTTATCATGATTGAGATAAAGAACCCACAACTATCATATAACCAGGAAGCCATTGTTCACTGCAGTCTCAAATGTTTGGACACTGCAGTTGAAGTATTTCTGTTACTATTTAGATATTTAAAACCATTGAAATGTGTATTCTACAGCAACTACTTTGTTTCAGAGATGCTATGCCTTTCTGTATGTACTTCATAAAGCTGTCATCCATTTAATAATTTGCAAATGTGAACATCAGAAAACAAAAAAGAGAACAGTGATTCTCTTCTTAAACCTCTTCACAATTTTTACCATAAATTACAATTATTCTTGGTTGGATACTATACACTTCAAAGGGTGTTGTATTCCATGTACATTATGAACACTTTCTAATGGCTGAATCTTTAGAAGAAATCTTATTGTCCTTTTTTTTTTTTTAATGGAGAGCATTTTTTTTTTAACCTTTATTTCACTTATTTATTTTTTTGTGGTGCTGAGGATCGAACCCAGGGTCTTGCACATGTGAGGCGAGCGCTCTACTCTGAGCCACAACCCCAACCCCTTATGACTGCACTTTACAAAAAAATTACTGAGCTCAAAGAGGGTCCAGGATCTATGTTCAATGGTCTTACAATTATTCCAAAATAAAAATTTTATTTTAATATTTTATTTACTTTCAAGGATTTTTAGGTAAAAAAACAAACAAAACAACTTAGACAATGTACAAACTGTTTTTCTAGTGGACACCAGATTTAAATTCAAAGAAATAAATAGCTGATAAAAAAAAATCCAAGGTCACAAGTTCCTTAAAAGCCATAAAGAAGACCTCACAAAATAATGTCTTATTTCCGGTGAAACAGATCTTTCCTTTATCTGATTTTGACCTACTGAATTATTGTTTTCCTCAGAAAGACTTGACTAGGATTTCCACTTGTCTTTATATTTATTTAGTAAAAGGTGTCTGTGGCTCTTTGCTTTCAGAGAATGAAGAAAAGCAGAGGAGAGAACCTACGTCTTCAAGTGGCAAAGGGACAGAAGATTGGAATAGCCTGAAAAGAGTTTGGAAAGAACTCCCATAAATCCCAAGTTCACCTGGGGCTCAGGTGGGAAGAAACAAAAGAAAAACCAATGTGCAAAGGACAGCCTCCTTTTTCTACAAAATGACTCTCCAGAAAGGTCCCAAGGATGCTTACCCTTACTCAGAGCCCAGAAGATTTAGAGCTTAAACCCTAATGGTCAGTTTTAAACTCTGTCCGGAAATCAGACTTTCTCTGAGTCTCTCTTCACAGCAAAGAAATGCATGTGGCAGTGGTAGCAGCCGAGGTGATACTGCTCCTAAGCATGGGATGGACATCAGACTCTCTCTGCTCACCCACTGTTTTTTACAGAGACTGCTGGATCCGCCGCTTCCCAGGTCTTCAAATTGTTTTGGAAGAGTCTCAGAAGCTGGGAGCCCAGTTCTTGAAATATTATTCTGAGAGCACTGGCCAGAAGTGCAGTAGGAGCTGCTGTCTTAGGAAAGATGGTGAGTATCAATAAAACACTTGAGCAAAATAGGAGGGAATGCCCAAGAATGAAGACCTAAGTCAGGAGTCTTAGGCAAAAGGCCAGTGAAGAGGTAAAAAGGACCAGAGAAGATTCTGCGGGATGAGAGATGGGGGAGACAGAGAACCTGAGAGCAAGCTAGCAGAAAGAAAGAGAGCTACCAGACTGGCTTTGCAGGATGAGCCAGAGCAGGCTCAATTTACAAATCTAGTAAGGTCCCAGAATGCTATAGAATATAAAAGAAACAAAATCCTCTTTTCTTCAAAAAAGTGCTAAGTGAAAATATTTCCACCAGGATTAGTATTTTTATAGCCCAAAATGTAACATATATGATTTCAAAAATGTTCACATTAATTTCCTTTTCAAAATGCCTTTTGGTGATAGTAGTACCATAGCAGATTTCTGAAATGGGCTTGCTTGGATTGACAAATGTGGGATATATTGAATACAGAATTTAGATCATGTTTTGAAATATTTTGTTAAATATCAAATAATAACAATCATACTTTCCAAATTTTCTAATGGATTTTTTCTCTGTGATATGGAATCTGGGTGTAAACATCATGGCTATGATATGATTCAGGCTTTCAATCAGGAAAGCATTTCATTGTTGCAGAATTTTAAGTTGCAATTGCCTAAAGATTTCTTTCATTTATTTTTCATTTCCTCCATGATTTAAAACCTACTTGGAAAGAAACAACAAAAGCAACACAGTACTAAAATAATTCCCTTCATTGTTTCATTTTTTTTTTTCTTTTTCTTTTTCAGTACTGGGGATGTAGCGTAGGGCTTCTTGCAAACTAGACACACACTACACTGAGCTGCGTACCTTTCATTTCACACTTTTTTTTTTTTTAACCATGATTCGGTACCCTCACCAATCCCACTGACCCAATTATGCCTGTAAGATGTCTGAAATGAAACTTGGAGCTAATTGGAGAGTATTATCAGATCATCAAGGAACAGCAATGTGAGCAAATGTCACAGGCCAAGTCCTCAAAAGCTGATCAGGCACAGCCAGCTTGGCAGCACATGCCTATAAGCCCAATAACCTGGGAAGCTGAGACAGCTGGATCAAAAGTTCAAGTCCAGCTTGGGCAATTTAATGAGATCCTGTCTCAAAACTAAAAATTCAAACAAAGATGTTGCTCCATGGTAGAATACCCCTGGGTCAATCCCCTGAAGCACAAAAGAAAAAGGAAAAATGTTAATAAGGCACAAAGAAAGCAATTAATTTAATAAAGGGGAGTTCTTTTAAAAATGACAGTTGATCCAAATTTCTACCTTCCAGATGCTTCTAACTCTCATAAGCCACCACTGAGGGGAAGTGGGGGACGGGAGGGGCTGTACATTTTCTGAAATTTCCCAAGGCATGAATGCCCAAGGCCTGTGGCCCCTGTATTATCAGGGCTATTGTAGATCTAGGACAATTCCACAATCCTAGAGCCTCTGTAGCTTCCACATTGTGGCTTTCTTCCTTCAGAACAGGAAAGGGCAGGAAGGCATATCCCAGATTTTAGCTAGAAGCCAGAAATTTCAACTGCCACAATCATGCTCAGAAATGGGACTCTGAAATGTACACCTGGAGTATTAAAAAAAAATCTTTAAAAACTGTTCTCTACAGCATAAACTACTTTCTTGTCAGAAATTTAAATGTCTTAAATTTGAATTTTTTAATACCTTTCCCTTAAAACTTTACCTCACAGTCCTTAGAGATTATACTTATAATCTGTAATGTATTAGCAATGTATTATTCATTAACTTTTGTCCTATTCTTTCTTCTTCTGGAAAAATAAAGGATGCAGAAAGCTGAGGGTGTCCCAGAAGTAATGGTGGAGATGCCACTCCTTATAGTTAACCTTACACAGAAGTGATACAGCTTCTACCAGCAGCGATTCCACAGCTAAGACGTGCTCTGGGGTCTGGTAACCATAAACTGCCCCTCTCTAGTCTAATTTTATTAAATAATTTGATACCTCTTGGCCAACGAATTTTTCACATGGTTATGACTACACTGGAACAAAAGCAAAATCTGTTGCATTTTAGGGAAGATAGATAATCTGACTGAAGATTTGCATCCAACAAATCTGACTTCAGGTTTTCCAGAAAATAGCACATTTTTGAGGAACAAATTTGATTAGAAAAGGGGAAACAGCATGAGCAAGTGATGTGCTTCATCACTACAATCTGTGTGCCAATGCTGCTGCATATCCACGGCCTGCCACTCTAATTGACACTGATTAGGCTTTTCCTTGGATGTAATTTTTTTGCACACAGGGCTAGTGCACACCTGTAGTCAGGGTCACTTGGCCTGCTGCTTTTCCATCATTTGGCTTCTCCCAGTAATATCATTATTCTTTTGCCCTTCCTGTTACTCCCTCTTCTTAGGTTACAGAATTTTTTCCTTTATTTTCCTATTTCTCTCTCTGGTGGGCCTCAGCATCTTAGCATTCTATGAGGTCATTGCACCCAGAAACCAATATAAGTCCCCAGAGATTTTTGTAGCCAATTAAATTTTTCATGAATACAAAATACTGAGACTAGAAAATAATGATTCTAGACATCCAACTGGAATGGAATGTGTGAAAGATTACTTAGAGAAAATTAAGGGATGTTTTCCTTTCAAAAGGCATTTTTTTAATATTCATAAATGCCATTACAGTAATTCATAATGTTCTGTGAAATGTGTGAACATAAACTAGGTATGGTGGCACACACCTGTAAACCTAGGGATTCCGGAGGCTAAAGCAGGAGGATCACAAGTTCAAAGCCAAGCCTCAGCTCTACTATCATGTATAATGAATTAGAACAAATTAAAACATTTGTAAAAATATTCTACCACCTGTTTTTGTAAATAAAGTTCTCTCAGACCAGAACCCAAAAAAGAAAAAAGTCAGCCTCAGCAACTTAGTGAGGCCCTAAGCAACTCAGCAAGACTTCTAAAATAAAAAATAAAAAGAAATAAAAAGGGCTAGGGGTGTGGCTCAATGTTAAGTTCCCCTGAGTTCAATCTCTAGTACATTAAAAAAAAAAGTCTGAATATAGTTCTGCAATATAGTGTTAATCTAGTATTTCTGAAAGAAATGTAAGTTATTCAGAGATCATCAAACTGATGGAAATCAAGACCTTCTACAGATGTACTTTGTCTCTTTCCTTTTCAGTTTCCTGTAATTTGGCTGTCTTCTTCTATGATCCTATTCATGACAATGTCAACTGCCTACATATTCACTGCCCAACCTTGGAGAGCTGCATATTAGAGCCCGGGACCAGTGCCATTTTGTACAACATAACAGATGGTAATGATGATATATTTCAGAACTTTTGAAGAATGTTGGTAATACTCTAGTAGAAGCATATATCCTGGCAATAGCTCTGTGTTACGTCCCTAAATCATTATTTTCCAGTGAATCTGCCTGGAAATGGTTTGGATATTCAGGGCAGAAAACTGGAAGGAAATTCCCTTTAGTTTGGCACATTCAACAGGGATGAATTCATTCCAGACAATCACAAGTCATATGCAATTGAACAAAAGCTAAAGCGTTGTATTTCATGAACTTGCAACAAGAGCCAAATTAGGCATTTCTACTATAGTGGCAAAGGGTGATGCTAAGAAATAAAGAAAATAATAAATGGCAGCTTTGAGGTTTATAGACACTGAATACAAGGATTCTGAAGAAAATGTTTTGTCATCAAAATACAAAGGGGGTATTTGTATTCATTGAAAACGTAATGCTCCAGGCTGGGTTCAACATTGTAGAAAACTGTGGCCATATCTTTGCCTTCAAGTTCCTTATAATCTTGTTGATGTGACAAGTCTTCCAATTAGTGTAAAAGATATAACTAAGTACAAAAATATTTGATACTGCCTCATTACAAAGGCTCCAAGAAGGGCAGACTAATGAGAGCTATTTTATTCAGCAGGTGGTGGTGGGGAGTCCTTGGAAAAGGCCAGGAGGAAGCAAAATGAGTTCTGTATCACATCATAGGAAAGTAAGAAAACTGGAGTAGTTACTGTATGGTGACATTTGAAGTTGTAGTGAAAATATGGCTATCTAGAGAGGGTGGGGTCAGTTAGCCAAAGGGTTATGGACAGAGTAGTGTTTTAGAAGGGATTTTTCAGAAATAGGGAATTGATAAAGACATTTAATGAGGAAACAACATAATTAAAATGGTAAGTCTGATGACCTTAGTCTAGGAAAATTACATGCAGGGCACAAGGCAGAAAGTCTAGTCCCAAGTGTGAAGCTAGCCTTAGCAACTTAGCAAGATCCTGTCTCAAAATAAAAAATAAAAGGGACTGGTGATATATACCTCCCCAGTACTGGAGGGGGGAAAAAAAGAAAAAAAGAAGAGAAAGAAAATTTGGTCAGAGAGGCATAAGATCTGGGCAAGGTAATTATAGTTGCCATAGAAAGGAGGGATGATTACCAGAATATTGGAATTTCTTTGGAAACAGAGTGAACTGGACTTATCTTTTTGCCTTTCTTTCTTTCTTTTTCTTCACATTTTCTCCCTTCCTTTCTCTTTCTTGTACCTGGGATTAAATCCAGGGACACTTTCACTCTACCACTAAGCTATATCTCCAGCAATTTTATTTTTTTATTGTGAGATATGGTCTCACTAAGTTGCCCAGGCCAGCCTCAAACTTGCTATCATAGGCATGTGACACTGTGTCTAGCCTTAGTTACCTTCTGAATGAAGGAAATGAAGGAGTCAGAAATCACTCCAGTGCAGACTCCAGTTTGGGGAATGGAAGAATAATAATGCCACTGACTGAGACAATGGAAGAATAATAATGCCACTGACTGAGACAAGGAGGCAGATGTAATGATGTCAGCTTTGGGCTTATTCAGTTAAGTCGACACAAGGTGTGCAGGTGGAAGACATTGGAGAGACAAGGCCAGAACTCAAGAAAGAGGAAAAAAATTGGTGATATAGATTCCAGTGTCATCAATGTTGTGGTGGCAGATGGGGACAATTTTCTTGTGTGTGGGGGGAGGGAGGGTGATAAAAAAGCAGTCAAGGGGTAGCAGAACTTAAGGCCAAGGACTGAGAATGTAGAAACTATACAGTCAGTTAGGAACAAGAAGAGAGCAAAACAGTAAAATTGAGAAGCAGGGAGCCTGGGGCAAATGTGAAGGGGTCTGGAGTCTAGCGAGAAGAATTTCAAGAGGATCCTCAGCATTATTGAGGACCAGAGAGCAGCCAAAGCAATGAGATGCAAGTAACCAAGAAATTATAAATGAAAGCCAGGCACGGTAGTGCACACGTATAATCCCAGCTACTCAGGAGGGTGAGACAGGAGGACTGCAAGCTCAAGGCCAGCCTGGCCAACTTAGTGAGAAGGTTCTCATTAAGTTGTTCTCAAAACAAAAATATAAAAAGGGCTGAAGATAGAGCTCAGTGGTAATGTGCCCCTGGGTTCTATCTCTAGGACCAAAAAAACAAGAGAAACATTATTTTGACAGAATAGTGAGGAATGTTAAGAAGACTACAGAAGCAAAACAAAGAAGGAGATGGATGTTGGCATGATTTCAGAGAGAGAAACAGACAGACAGACAGACCCACCATGTAGTCTCTTAACAGAGACCATCAGAAAGCTATTGAGCTTTTTTCTTCCTCTCTAAAGAAGCAGAGGATTTGAGCATGCCGGAAGTCAGAGGAAAAGGAGTTAGTATACAAAAGAGGAAATACTAAAAGCAGGACCCTCAAGGATTGGAAAGGGATGAGATTTGAGGCTTTACTCTTGATTTTGAATTATGATCCTATTTTATCAATTTATTTTAAAAATGTTCTATCATAGCTCAAAGGGTTACTGTTTCTGCAGCTTTCTACTAACACTATTATTGTGCAAAACCTTCTTGGGTGTAGCTGAATTTGTCCATAGCAGAAAATGTCCTGGAAGTTAAGATAAATTCAAATGAAGCTAGTATATTGCTAAGCTTTTTAGGAGTTTGCAATGGTTGAACTTAGCTTAGTTCAATAATTCATCGTGGCAAAACCCAACAGTTTTCTCCAATTTGTGCTTAAGGTTTTCTCTTTGAATTAATGTATTTTATTTATCTTTCAGGTATGGATCCAGATTTGCTGGTTTTTGAGCAATCACCTCCCACATATCTAAACACCCGTTCTTCATCTGATAGGTGGGATAGACTAAGGATTCTAAAAGCTATGAATTTAGATAATAAACAACAAACTACCACGATAAACCGTATGTTGCCATCAACAGAGGCTCCATCATCAGCCCCACATCAAGATTTGGTTGTAAACACAAACAGTACCGGTTATTCCAAGGAATTAACAACAGATCTTTGGGCAAGGTTCATTTCCCTGAATGACTCCATTACCACCAAGGTAAATATGGTGTCACCAAGCACTGACTTAATCAGTGATCCAGACAATCAGACTGTTTCTCCTTTCTTTGTGCCCATCGACACAAAGCTTTCTCTTATGCCTATTCCATCCCGACTCAACAGTAGCAAGCAATTACTAAATAAAACCAAGGGGTACAACAGCAGAAACCAGACATCTGAAAATGAAGAAGAGACACTTAATGGGGCAACTGTGACTTCAAAGACCTGGCTGGCTTCTGTGGCCTTATGCACCTCTGTCCTCTTTCTTTGCTGTTGTATGGTCATCCTGGCAACCAGATGCTGTCGAAAGCAACAGGGCCAGTATAAACCAGGACAGCAAAAGTCAGGATCCAAGCAAAGTAAAAAATATAATATGCTAAAAGACAACTCTTAAAAGATGTTGTGAGATTGTAAGCTTTAAAGGTAATAATTTTCAGTTTTCTGTAAGACAAGGGAAGTTTGATTAAAAAATATAATTATACAGGATGGTCACTCCTATTTCTAAAAAGGAAAATGTTTAGTAAACATAACTGCTTTCTTGATTATTTTCAATTTTTGAGTAGTGGTCCCTCTGCCACAGTTCCAAAAGTCTGACTCCTAGAGTTGTTATTTAGTACCATGTAGGAGATAAAGTTCTCAGTGGTTTAGGGATATGAACTAACTGGATCCTTGAAACTCTGTTAGATGAACTATTATTAACTGTCATTGTTGCCCAATATTATGCTATTATTATACTATTACTATTGTATCTTACAGCTAAGGAAGCTTAGGTGAAGAGAGAGTGAGCATTTTGGCTAAAGTCACATAGCTAGTAAGTATCAGGGTCAGGACTTAGTTAAAACATAGGCAGTCTAATTCAAAAGCCCATGATCAGAATCACCAATAGACTAAGAACCTATTTTTTCCAATTAACATGAAAAAAAGGACACCAAGAAGAAAATACCATCAGATTTATCTCAAAGTTGAGGTCAAATTACTGTCACATGTGGTAATAAAATCATTTAGTGGCTTAACCAAAACACACTATTATTGTTATTAATCCACAAGCAAATACTTCCTTCTTTTATGTTTAATTGATTGATCCTTCTCAATCCTAATCCTAATTTTATTTTCTAAAGCTGAGATATCTTTCAGTAAGTATGGTTCTGAGCTCCTTTATTCTGTTGAACAAAATTTGGGAGTTTTATTTTATATCCTTTGCTTGTATACATTGTTTTCCTAGGTATATGAGAGCACTTGCCTAGTATGTGCAAAGACCTAGGTTCAATCCACACACACACACACACACACACACACACATTAAACAAAAGGACCAAAGAAAAACAACAAAACAGTTGTTTTTCCCAGGTGGAAATACTATTTCTAGGTATTTCAGCTCTGTCTAAATGTCAAACCAGATTTATCCCTACTTCTAAACACTAAATTTTTCAAATTTAGTTTATTTTTTGGTATCAGGGATTGAACCACTGAACCACATCCTCAGCCCTTTTTGTGATTTATTTAGACACAGGTCTCACTGAGTTGCTCAGGGCCTAAGTTGCTGAGGCTGGCTTTGAACTGGTGATCCTCCTGCCTCAGCCTCCCAAGCCACTGGGATTACAGGTGTGTACCACACCACACCAAGCTACACTCAGATTCTTAAATATAGAATACTGTAATTCAAGTCTCTAATGATCTTAATCTTCAGGCCCTTCATCTTAATCCTGAAAGATAGTCAATAAGCATAAAGGATAAGAGAACATCCTATTACAAGATTAATAAAATACTACTCTTTTCTCAGGTGTTAAAATAGACTGTCCAATGGCTTAAAAGATGTTTCTTTCTCCAGCATTGTTAATCAGTGAAAAAGAGAATGAATATTTCTTTTAATAAAAAAAAGTATACAAAATCTCTTGTCAGTGGAATATCAACTACAAATAGAAATCTGATTTTTTTTTTTTTGTGTGTGTGTGTGTGTGTGTGTGCGTGTGAGGCCTGGGGATTGAACCCAGGGCCTTGTGCATGCAAGGCAAGCACTCTACCAACTAAGCCACATCCTCAGCCCCAGAAATCTGATTTTTAAATGTAATCAATTTACCTGAACTTGCTAATGATTCATAATATTAGATATCATCATAATATTAAGCAAAGAAAGAATGTGTTATTTCCTAACACATTAAGAGGGCACCCCCATTTCACTGGTAAAGGGAATATCAAAATTTAAATTACCATACAATTATATTTATGGTTTTTTTCCTTTAATGTAGTACTGGCATCAAACTCAGGGCCTCACACATGCTGGACAATCACACAACTGCTGAATTACACCCTCAATTATATTCATTCTTTTAAAAAATAACTTTAAGTATGTATAAATTGCTTAGGTCTTTCAACAAACTTCAGCTCCTAAGGGGAAAATTTTTTTCTTTTCCTCTTTGGAGTTTCTCAGAATTTTACTTATTTCTTGAAGTTGATAGTTTCATAGAAATGGCCATAATTTAAAAAGAACATATTTGCAATTGTAAGGAAACCAACATACTCCAGCCCTTCTTCAGGCCCTATTTTTGCCCTTCAGATAAACTGAGTAAACTTGGACTGGACAGGCAACCTAGAGATCAGTCAGAAATGAAGCAAAAATAACTGGGGCTAGAAACTATATCCATACTAGAAGCCAAAAGGACCAAAGAAAACTTCAGAGTAAGATTTAAAATTTTATTAAGAAACAATAAAAAATCTGAGGGCCCAGTCAGTAACTAAGGCTAAGGTTGTTAAGCCCACTTAGGAAGTAACCATGGAATCTTCTTAACAATATAACTCACCAGACTTTTTAAAGAAAAAAAAAAAAAAAGTCTGTAACTGTTCAATTTTATGAAATACCAAAACTGCCCCAGCCTCCCAAGTAGCTGGGATTATAGCCTTGCACTACTATACTTGGGTTGGAATGAAAACAGGCGAAGAAAAAACAAAAACCCACAATTCAGAAAGCAGATTTGATCTACTTCTTAGTTGCCTAAGTGTTCAAGCAACTTCTGAATGATACAACAGAATTTGAGGTAAGAAATGACTGCACTATCAATATACCCTAGAGTCCCTATCTTAAGGATGAATATGATAATGTTCATAGTATATATTGTATCAACTAACAGATTTTAAAGGACAAGGAGGTAATTAATGACAAAAAAAGCCACTTCATTACTGCTAAAATTATAATGATGGCAACAAGTTTTGAGATACTGTTGCAGTACTAGGGATTGAGTCCAGAGACATTCCATCACTGGGCTCCAGCTCCAGCCCTTTTTTAGTTTTTTGAGACAGGATTTTGCTAAGTTGCTTAGGGCCTCACCACATTGTCCAAGCTGGCCTCAAACTAGCAATCCTCCTGCTTAGCCTCCCCAGTTGCTGGGATTACAGGTGTGTGCCACCATACCCAGTTTAGGCAGTTGAACTTGTCAATGGCTATGACCCTCAGCCTCAAGTCAGTTACTTGGAATTGGCAAACTACAAAAGTTGAGAGGACACAGCCCCCTACAAGGCTGTCTGTTTTAGTCAGCTTTTTCACTGCTATGACTAAAAGGTCCTAACCAGAACAACTGTAGAGGAAAAGTTTATTTGGGGATCACGGTTTCAGAGGCCTTAGTCCATAGAAGGCTGGCTCTATTCCTCAAGGCTAGAGGTGAGGCTGAATATCATGGTGGGTGAGTGTGGCAGAGGGAAGCAGCTTACATCATGATCAGGAAGCACAGAGAGATAGAAATACATACCCTCAAACCACATCCTAATTCTCACATCCTTCAGTCCCACCCTCAATTTAAATTTTCACTCAGTTAATCCCTATCAGGTGATTAATTCACTGATTGGGTTAAGACTCTCATAACCCAATCATTTCTCTTCTGAAGCTTTTTGCATTGTCTCACGTGAGCTTTTAGGGAACACCACATCTAAATCAAACACTGTCCTCACTTCTGACACAAACTATAAGTTTGCAGGTGATTGCAAAACCACCCTCAGGTTAGAGAGTGGGGCACAATAGGGCACCCCTGTAATCAAAACAGCTCAGGAAGCTAAGGCAAGAGAATCTAAGTTCTAGGTCAATCTCAGCAATTTAGCAATTAAGCCTTAAGCAACTCAGCAATTTAGCAACTAAGTCCCTAAAATAAAAAATGAAAAGGGCTGGGGATATGGCCCAGTGGCAAAGCACTCCTGGGTTAAATCTCAAGTACAAAAACTTTTTTTTTCACTAGAAAAACTTAGCAGAATTCAATGAAAGTTATTACTTGCACAGTGTGGTTTATCATAGTGAAAGCACAGGTTAAAATCACCCACAAGAGAAGCATCCATCACACAGGTATAACTGACTAGATCACAGGGGTAGTTGATCTCAGGTGCTAGGTGGACTGACACTGTGTGACCCAAAACTCCCACCCTGAATTGTGAGTTTTATTTATTTTTTGGCATGGCTGGTCCCACCCTCAGATTCTTGGGGGCTGCCCCCCACCCTAAATAAAGATACTCTTCTCAGGTATGATGTAGATTGCCTACCAGAGGCAGAGAGCAAAGGCCAGATCTATCTTTGGCAAGATCAAATTCTTCATTGCATAGTACTATTCCCTCACCTTTCATCTGCACTGAATGATTACCCCAACTGATGCCTCCTGACATGATGGCAAATTATCACCCCCTCAGCTTTTACTGCTTTCAGAATATTTCCTTTTTCAACTCTGTCTGTATCTATTTTCCTTTACACCACAGAATTTTAAATATGCTGACATATTTCTTCAGGTATGCTCTAACATGACTGAAAAAGTCATTTTTAACTGTCTTGCATTTCATTCACTGTCTGTATCCAATTGGAACACAACATACTGCTCATTCTTTTTTGTTGTTGTTGTTTGGTACTCCAGGCAACATTTTCATCCTTTTTATAACCTGTAGACTTTTGGTTTTACTACTACCAAATCACACTATCATTTTACAAATATTTTAGACAACTGGTTTGAAACTCCTTTTGACTTTCATTTATATTCTCTAATTCTGTTAGGCAAAATACATCTGTTAGGTAAATGCAATCTCAATAATTCCTTCATTGTGATTTAAATTAATCACCTGTTAACAACTTGGAAATGGTAAAAGTAACTTGTAATATACTGAGTTGGGGCTGCTGGTATATAGCTCCGTGGTACTGAGTGAGCTTAGCATGCAGGAGGCCCTGGGTTGAAACCCCAGCACAAAAACCAAAACCAAAACCAAACACTGAATTGACAAATGAATGGAATGTTTTTAAAAGCAGTTTTCATTTTGCCACTTACTCCAGTGAAATTCAAGGCCCTAATCCTCATCTCGTTCTCGAGTTGTGGCATCCCTAACTGGGCCATCAGAGAGATGAATACCAGCTAATATCCACTTGTATTTTTCTGCTACCTTGGGTTTGCCAAAATGAGCTCCAGAACATAGAAAGAGTTGAAATAACATGAAGAACCCTAAAAGGGAGAGATGGAACAAACTTTTTAGATTAGAAAATACTTTAATTGAGGATCTGTTTCAACCCAGAATTGGCGATAATGTAGGGGCTGGTTCTGAGCCTAGCTTTTCAAATAACCAAAATCATCTTTCAAAAGCAATCAATAATGCCAATCTGAGGGGAAAGAAATGTGGCAGGTGACAAAATAATACTTAATATGAATATTAACGCCTTTAATATTATATATGTAAGTATACGAATATTAAAGATGTTATACAGAAATAAAATCAAATTTAGAACCAGAGAAATCACAGAGATCTTCTGATTAGTCTAATAAACCCAGTGTATAAGCTTAGAAAACGTGGAAATAATCATTGCCATCATACATTAGAATGAAAGGAACAATTTTAACTCTGATGTAAAACAATGGTTTTTAAACATTTTCACTTTTATATCAAATTAGATATTGATTACATATATCATAAGGGTTTTCTATGTTGTAATTCATGCCAAATTTAATATTCTTTTCACTGATTCTTTGTACTGAGAAAGGCTAATTTCATTTTCCCCCTCATTCTTAAGAGTAACAACAGATTTTTGGTAATCTTCAACTTCTTTAGTACCAAGAAGTTCTTCTTTATTTACTTCTGTGTTCTCAGCAGCTTTAATTTGAAGAAGTGTTTCCAGGATATTTTTTTCTGAGGCACTATTTTTCCATATATATTCTTCCATGTCTGCTTCAGTCTTATTTTTTTCCCATTCTTCAGTTTTCTAAAAGGAAAAAACAAAGAGTTCTCAATTCTGAGATTGTTATCAAAAGACAAAATATTTTTGTTTTGTTTTTTTAAATATTTAAAATTTTTTTTAGTTGTAGATGGACACCTATTTTACTTATTTTTACATGATGCTGAGGATTGAACCCAGGGCCTCTCACATGCTAGGCAAGCCCTAACCCTCTGTTTGTTTTAAGGTAAGAGAAGTTTGCAAAAGGTAGAGAGATCCAGGGGACACTTTGTACACTGATTGACCCCCTCATGAAGCACTGTTGTGACTACCTGGCCCAGCTTTAGGGCTGCATGCTCTATTCTAAGAACACCAGTCAGTCAAGCTGTTACCACTCATTTGCTCTATCTGCCTTGCAAATTTTACTTACAGAGCTATCCAATTTTCCAACAATTACAGAAAACTTTATTGTAGTTTCTATTCCCTTAATACATCAATATTTCACACTTCTGAGGTTAAAAATAATGAAGGTTGAGAGGAAACTGTATCTGATCTTTTTAACAGTCTTGTGGGAATGAAAGGGAAGGGCAATTACAATAAAAATTCAAAGTATATGTGCATGTCCATAAGCAATACATGGTTTTTATCAAAATGACTCTTTGTTTCCATAATGAAAACAAATTTGTTAGTATTTGTTTTTTTCTTAACAAAATTTATTACCATGTATTCTAGGGAATACTGGTAGGTTTTATGATATTATAATTCAAATTTGGGATTTGAATGGGAGATGTAACATTCTGCAAAAAAAACAAGCAATCTAGCTAATAAGTAATATGCCCTGGTTCAAAGAAATGCTGAACAGCCACATTCTTTCCAAATTAACACATACAAATATTCTAAGCTAATGACTATTGTAGAATCATCCCTATTCTGAGTAACAAGTTTAAAAGTAGTAAAATGTTACAAAAAAGGTGTGTAAGCCTGTCAGAAATACTATTCTACTTCAGAAAAATCCTACTGAAAGAACCCAACCTTGAGCAGGCAGAGCTTCAGGTCTCATCAGAACTGTGTTCTAAGACATGGGTACATAGTTTCCACCTATGCCAATCTCTCATCCTCATCCTCTCTATAGAAGCTCGAGAAAAGAGAAAAAAAGAGAAGCCATAAATAGATCACTAGACACCACTTAATCAGTAAACCCCTTTAGATTGCTGAGACCCAAGGAAGAGGTTCCCCCAACACAAACAGACCAGCAAGAAGAAAGCTTCCTTTGAATCCTTCAAGAGAAACTAATAAGATATAGGGTATCTTTTCTGGTCCCCAAATTCTTGTGCCAAAGTCTTAAGCATTCACAATTCCTGAATGTTTGCTTTGCAGTCCTAAGTGAAATTTACAGATAGAAATAATTTTCCCAGCTTATGTTCTATAAAGCTCTTATTCCCTTTTTTAATCTGGTAGAAAGACTAGGCTTGACAGGAGGTGGGGTAGAGATAATGTGAAACTACTTCTTATTGTGCCCTTGCCCTAAAACCCTGTGGCAAATAATTTCTAACAAACTCCAAATTTGTACATTAAAAAAAAAAAAAACTGGCAAAATTATCAGACCTAACCTATTTTTAAAAAATATTTTTTAGTTGTTGATGGACCTTTATTTTATTTATGTGTATGTGGTACTGAGAATCAAACCCAGTGCCTCACACATGCTGGGCAAGCACTGTAACACTGAGCCACAACCCCAGCCCCCAACCTAATTTTTATTGCAATTTTAGGAGAAAGAATAAATGACAGACCCTTAAAAAAATTGAATGCCCTAAATTAAACATCATATACTCATTGAAATGCTTTAGATATTTTAAGAAAACATCATGATTGTTTCATAATTCTAACTTAGGGGTAAAGCATACTTAATTGAGGATACCAACAAATATATTTTACAAAACATTAAGTAAAATTGTTACTCCATCTCATTCCTGACTGGTAGAAGACAAGCAATTAAGAGACTTAATTATTTAAAACATTCTAAGTTCCAAGTTTGAAGACAACTTATGTAACTAAGGGAGACCTTATCTCAAAATAAAAAATAAAAGAGTGAGGGGTGTAACTCAATGGTAGAGTATCACTAGGTTCAACCCTCAGTACTGAAAAAAAAATTTAAGTTTCATCCATGTTTTATCTGGACTTTCTAAAATGCTTTCAATAGATACTTATTGAAAAAATATCTATTGAAGAAGTGATAAAAGGTAAATCCACTAATAATTTCTAGAATTTCATTTATCTTCGCCATGGTATATACATGGTGGTTTACCACAGTATTTCTCAGGTATGCCATATTGATTCCCTCAGCCCTCAGGGAGGCCATGTAAGCCTGGAGTTTCAGAAGTAGTGTCATACATTTTCTTCCCTCATTTACCTAGATAAGAAATTTTCTAAAAAATAAAATAAGTAAATATATATATTTACAAAAAAAAAATCCACAAAATTCACTCAATAAAAACTGACCTATACATTTGATTCTTTAAAAAAAAAAAAAAAAAAGAAATTTTCTTGCCTTCTTTTCTCTCTTTTTGTGGTGTTGGGGAGTCAAACCCAGGGCTTTGTGCATGCTAGGCAAGTATTCTACCACTGAGCCACATCCCCAGTTCCAGTAGAGGATTTTCTATGTGCATAATGACATGAAAAGGTAAGAAAACCTTGCCTACAGGATAATGTATGCTTACAAGAGAAAAATCACTATGTTCTAAACAGTTACTGGTAGGTAAAATGAACTAACATTCTGTAAAAGGCATGGCTCTCACTAATCTTGTTACCAATATACTGCAGCACTGGGCTTCAGCTGCAAGCTGAACAAAATTCACATTTTCTACATATTCTAGCTTTAGAATTCAAATTGTACAGCTGAATATAAAGTCCAAGATATCAATAGTAATAACCCAACAAACTGAATATTTCCTATCACCAGTATCTCAAATGCTTATATATATTAACTATTTCACATAATTCTTATACAGACCTACTAGGAGATTTTAACATCTCTACAGAAAAGAAAACTAAATATTATAAAAATTAAATAGAGAGCTACAATCTCTTAGAGAGTTTTAGATACCAGGATGTGTTGTATTCTAGGAAGTAACATAGTGCACATACCATATATTTAGCAACTCTTTTAGAAAGATTCTATAGCAGTACCTACTGATCTAACACATTTACTCTATCTGCAGCAAGATATGCGAATATTCGCATTACATGGAATAAATAAAATATATCAATAGCTCGGCACACTGGCATGTACTCATTGTCCCAGCAACTCAAGAGGCTGAGGCAAGAAAAAAAAGCCTGTGAGTCCAGAAGTTTGAGGCCAGCCTGGGGCAACATTATATAACCCCGTCTTAAAAAAATAAATAACATAAATAGCTTCTTATCCATTCAGATCACATTTTTTTCCCACCAAATGAGACATGAAAAGACTATCCATTTCTAAAGCTTTTTGGGTTTCAGAGTTACAGAGGTTTGCATATCTGTAATGGGGTCAACATCAAATAGGAAGGTGATATAAAACAATATTTAACATGGGCTTCAGTGTTTCTCAGGCCTCAATTTAAATCCTAGCTGCATCTCTGATTTCATAGGGCTGTTCTAAGCATTAAAAGAGGTCAAGGATTTCCCTGTACTAGGAGCACCTGCTCATAGTAAACACTATATAAATGTTTGCTGTTAATAACGTAACTTCAAAGAAGAGTAGAGTTCAAACCTAGGTACCTATGCCATGGGTTTGGGAAGGAATACTTAGGGATGATGGCAGGGGGCATTTTTACAAAACTTTTGGAAAATGTCTTCAAAGTGAATGTGACCTGTACCACCATCAAGCAATAAACTCAAACTTTAAAGGTAAATACGAACACAGTTGCCTCAAATGTTTTACCATGTTATCCCTATTCACAAAAATCAAATGATTGATATTTATAAAACTGGATAAAATAAACAGAAATAAGAAGTCTGCTCTTCTCTGTCACAATCTAAAGGTGATACTTTTTTCCCTCTAGTGCTAGGGATTGAATCCAAGGCCTTGTGCATGCTATCTAATGGAAGAGAAATGAGTGGTTTGGGAGGTTTGAGCTATTAGCCAGGGCTTGTGTGATAGATTAGAATTTGAGAAGCCACAAACATAACTGGTTTTAGTTCTGAAGCTATAAATAGGAAACTAGGGCACCAGGGCTTCTAAAAAACAAAGTGTAATGTCCCATAATCTCACAGTATTTAGGAGACAGTCCTGCTAGAGGGAGGAGGTCCTTTTACAAATACTCAACAAATCTCCCTCTCAAGATGCACTAGATTTTGAGGCTGCAAGGGGCAAGCAGTTACCAGACTAAGCACAAAACTTTTGACGGGTGTAAGTAATGCCTCAGCACTCTTTCAGTGATGTGAACTCAGACTCACCAAGTTCCCAAACAAAAGCCAGGAAGGCTATGCCTGAGGAAAATGAAGAAACCAACAGTGAACTCAATCTTACAAGAACTACAACCAGTCCTAACCCAAGTCAATCATGAATGTATTAAATAAAACCCTGACCCTGTCTGCTTAAGAGAAAAACCAGGAATCCCTTCTGTTGGACAATACCAACTGGAGCTTTACGGATCTCTTAAGACACAATGGCGGGAGAACGGGCTCAGCGGCCCGCCGGCGGGGTAGACAGACCACCCCAATTGGAGGAGGGGCCCAGCTGCAGCCTGTGCCTGCATGGTAGGCAGACCGTGCTACCGGGAGAAGGGGCCCAGCGGCCCGCCCGCACAGTAGACAGACCACCCCAGCTTGAGGAGGTGCCCAGCCTCCGGCCTGCACGGTGGGCGGACCGCGCGACCCGGAGAAGGGGCCCAGCGGCCCGCGGCGTGGTAGACAGACCACCCCAATTGGAGGAGAGGCCCAGCTGCAGCCTGTGCCTGCATGGTAGGCAGACTGTGGGACCCGGAGAAGGGGCTCAGCGCCTGCCTGCGCAGTAGACAGACCACCCCAATTGGAGGAGGGGCCCAGCCGCCACCTGCACCTGCGCGGTAGACAGACCTCCCCAGCTGGAGGAGCCCAACCTCCCGCCAGTGCGGTAGACACCACTCCAACTGGAGGAGGGGCCCTGCCACCCGCCCGTGCGGTCACCTGACCGAACTCTTGACAAACATAAGGTTTCCCCAACACCCCCACCTCATCAAACACCTTATGAGAAAAACTGATGGAACTCATCTTGGAAAATCCCACCAACCCTTAAAACCCAACAACCGGTTGATGTGGCTACCAGTGTGGTTCTGCAGTGGAGCAGGCACCTGGTTTACATCTAAGAGAATAAGAGTAGAGAGGCCACAGGTGGAAGCTCAAGTCCTCACCACCATCCTGAACCCAGAGACTCAAGCTAGGAATAGACAACGCCACCAACTGGAAGAAATGAAAACAGAGTTCTGAGAGACATTTTTTTTCTTTCTTTTTCTCTCTTCTCTCTCTTTTCAGCCATTCACCCAGTCTCCTCAACCCTCCCCCCTCGGGTCCTCGCAACCTCAACATATGTGAAACTAAAAATTGTGCACGAAAAAGGTCTTTAACAACTGGATCAGCAGAATAATATACTATAGAAGAATTGCATATGCCCCACTTCCCTCCCCCGTTTTTATTTCTTTTCTTTTTTCTCGTATTTTCTTTTTCCCACTCTCTTTTTTCTCTTCATTTCCTTGTTATTTGTTTTCCTCCCTCTTACTCCCTCTATCCCACTTGCAACCCCCTAAATTTTATTATTTATAAGTAGGGTAATCTTATAAATACAGATAGGAATTTGAATCTACACATTCTTCCATAAATTACCCATCTATTAGTTAGAGCTTTCCAAAGTTACTAAGTTAGATTAACCCCATACCCTCACTCCTTTCCCCATAAACATAACATCCTACACCTGAAATTCAGTTTTATTCAAGCTACCAGAAACGGTATGCCTTTCATGAAACTAATGATTATATTTGTAAACGATAATCGAAACCAACATTTGTAGACATAGAGTCTAGCTATAAATGTAGTAATAAGGAAAACGTGTGCTTACATGATGTACTATTGATACTGAGAACTGTTAATATTGTCTTTCTCCACAAAAGAGAGACTTTGCAACTATACAAGAGCAATATAAATATATAAGGGGAAAATTCATAACACAACAGTTTTACAAGCAGAAAGAAACGCGAGCAATATGAAAAGACAAGGAAAGAAAGGACCACAAGCAATGCAGGTCAACTCAACTTTAGAAGAGGTAATATCTGCAGCAGGTGGAATGTCAGATAAAGAATTCAGGATATACATGCTTCAGATGATCTGGAGTCTCAAGGAAGACATTAGGCAGCAAAATCAGACAATGAAAGATCACTTCGACAATGAATTACATAAACAAATCCAAGAAGCAAAAGATCAACTATACAGGAACGTAGAGGTTATAAAAAACAAACAGAAATCGTAGAAATGCAGGAAGCAATAAACCAAATTAAAAACTCAAATGAGAGTACTACCAGCAGAGTAGAACACTTAGAAGATAGAACATCAGACAACGAAGACAAAGTATTTCAACTTGAAAAGAACATAGACAGCTCAGCGAGACTGTTAAGAACCCATGAGCAGAACATCCAAGAAATACGGGATAACATAAAGAGACCAAACTTAAGAGTTATTGGGATACAGGAAGGTATAGAGGTCCAAACCAAAGGAATGAACAATCTATTCAACGAAATAATACGAGAAAACTTCCCAGACTTTGAAGAATGAAACAGAATCCCAAATCCTAGAAGCCTACAGGACGCCGAATGTGCAAAATCATAAGAGATCCACACCAAGACACATTATAATGAAGATGCCCAACATACAGAACAAGGAGAGAATTTTAAAAGCAACAAGAGAAAGGAAGCAGATTACATTTAGGAGTAAACCAATCAGGATAACAGCTGATCTTTCAACACAGACACTGAAAGCTAGAAGATCCTGGAACAACATATTTCAAACGCTGAAAGAAAATGGGTTCCAACCAAGAATTGTGTATCCAGCGAAATTAAGCTTCAGGATGGAAGATGAAATTAAAACCTTCCACGATAAACAAAAGTTAAAAGCATTTACAGCTAGAAAACCAGCTCTTCAAAACATCCTTGGCAAAACATTACAGGAAGAGGAAATGGAAAATAACAATGAAAACCAACAGCGGGAGGTAGTACAGTAAAGGGAAAAATAATCAAAGAGGAAAAACAAACCATGTTAAGTAACATAAATAAACAAATATGGCTGGAAAAACAATACATAACTCAATAGTAACCCTAAATGTTAATGGCTTAAACTCACCAATCAAGAGACACAGGTAGTAGACTGGATCAAAAAAAAAGATCCACAAATATGATGCCTACAGGAGATGCATTTGATAGGAAAAGACATACATAGACTGAAGCTGAAGGGTTGGGAAAAATCATATCACTCATATGGACCTCGGAAACAAGCAGGAGTGTCCATACTCATATCAAATAAAATAGATTTCAAGCCAAAGTTAATCAAAAGGGATAAAGAGGGACACTACATACTGCTCAAGGGAACCATACACCAACTAGACATAACAATCATAAATATATACGCCCCAAACAATGGTGCAGCTATGTTCATCAAACAAACTCTTCTCAAGCTCAAGAGTCTAATAGATCACCATACAATAATTATGGGAGACTTCAACACACCTCTCTTACCCCTGGACAGATCTTCCAAACAAAAGTTGAATAAAGAAACTACAGAACTCAATAATACAATTAATAACCTAGACTTAATTGACATATATAGAGTATACCACCCAACATCAAGCAGTTACACTTTTTTCTCAGCAGCACATGGATCCTTCTCAAAAATAGATCATATATTATGTCACAGGGCAACTCTTAGACAATATAAAGGAGTAGAGATAATACCATGCATCTTATCTGATCATAATGGAATGAAACTGAAAATCAACGATAAAAGAAGGAAGGAAAAAGCATACATCACTTGGAGAATGAACAATAGGTTACTGAATGATCAATGGGTTATAGAAGACATCAAGGAGGAAATTAAAAAATTCTTAGAGATAAATGAAAACACAGACACAACATATCGGAATCTATGGGACACATTGAAAGCAGTTCTAAGAGGAAAATTCATTGCTTGGAGTTCATTCCTTAAAAAAAGAAAAAACCAACAAATAAATGATCTCATACTTCATCTCAAAATCCTTGAAAAAGAAGAGCAAAACAACAGCAAAAGAAGTAGAAGGCAAGAAATAATTAAAATCAGAGCTGAAATTAATGAAATCGAAACAAAAGAAACAATTGAAAAAATTGACAAAACTAAAAGTTGGTTCTTTGAAAAAATAAACAAAATCGACAGACCCTTAGCCATGCTAGCGAAGAGAAGAAGAGAGAGAACTCAAATTACTAGCATACGGGATGAAAAAGGCAATATCACAACAGACACTTCAGAAATACAGAAGATAATCAAAAACTATTTTGAATCCTTATACTCCAATAAATTAGAAGATAGTGAAGGCATAGATAAATTTCTTAAGTCATATGATCTGCCCAGATTGAGTCAGGAGGATATAGACAACCTAAACAGACCAATATCAATTGAGGAAATAGAAGAAACCATCAAAAGACTACCAACTAAGAAAAGCCCAGGACCGGATGGGTATACAGCAGAGTTTTACAAAACCTTTAAAGAGGAACTAATACCAATACTTTTCAAGCTACTTCAGGAAATAGAAAAAGAGGGAGAACTTCCAAATTCATTCTACGAGGCCAACATCACCCTGATACCTAAACCAGACAAAGACACTTCAAAGAAAGAAAACTACAGACCAATATCTCTAATGAACCTAGATGCAAAAATCCTCAATAAAATTCTGGCGAATCGGATACAAAAACATATCAAAAAAATTGTGCACCATGATCAAGTAGGATTCATCCCTGGGATGCAAGGCTGGTTCAATATACGGAAATCAATAAATGTTATTCACCACATCAATAGACTTAAAAATAAGAACCATATGATCATCTCGATAGATGCGGAAAAAGCATTCGACAAAGTACAGCATCCCTTTATGTTCAAAACTCTAGAAAAACTAGGGATAACAGGAACATACCTCAATATTGTAAAAGCAATCTATGCTAAGCCTCAGGCTAGCATCATTCTGAATGGAGAAAAACTGAAGGCATTCCCTCTAAAATCTGGAACAAGACAGGGATGCCCTCTCTCTCCACTTCTGTTCAACATAGTTCTCGAAACACTGGCCAGAGCAATTAGACAGACGAAAGAAATTAAAGGCATCAAAATAGGAAAAGAAGAACTTAAATTATCACTATTTGCAGATGATATGATTCTATACCTAGCAGACCCAAAAGGCTCTACAAAGAAACTATTAGAGCTAATAAATGAATTCAGCAAAGTGGCAGGATATAAAATCAACACGCATAAATCAAAGGCATTCCTGTATATCAGCGACAAATCCTCTGAAATGGAAATGAGGACAACCACTCCATTCACAATATCTTCAAAAAAAATAAAATACTTGGGAATCAACCTAACAAAAGAGGTGAAAGACTTATACAATGAAAACTACAGAACCCTAAAGAGAGAAATAGAAGAAGATCTTAGAAGATGGAAAAATATACCCTGTTCATGGATAGGCAGAACTAACATCATCAAAATGGCGATATTACCAAAAGTTCTCTATAGGTTTAATGCAATGCCAATCAAAATCCCAACGGCATTTCTTGTAGAAATAGAGAAAGCAATCATGAAATTCATATGGAAAAATAAAAGACCCAGAATAGCAAAAACAATGCTAAGCAGGAAGTGTGAATCAGGCGGCATAGCGATACCAGACTTCAAACTATACTACAGAGCAATAGTAACAAAAACAGCATGGTACTGGTACCAAAACAGGCGGGTGGACCGTACAGAATAGAGGACACAGAGACCAATCCACAAAATTACAATTATCTTATATTTGATAAAGGGGCTAAAAGCATGCAATGGAGGAAGGATAGCATCTTCAACAAATGGTGCTGGGAAAACTGGAAATCCATATGCAACAAAATGAAACTGAATCTCTTTCTCTTGCCATGCACAAAAGTTAACTCAAAATGGATCAAAGAGCTTGATATCAACTCAGAGACTCTGCGTCTGACAGAAGGGTTCCGATCTACATATTGTAGGGTTGGGCTCCAAATTCCTTAATAGGACATCCACAGCACAAGAGTTAATAACTAGAATCAACAAATGGGACTTACTCAAACTAAAACGTTTTTTCTCAGCAAGAGAACGAATAAGAGAGGTAAATAGGGAGCCTACATCATGGGAAAAAATTTTTACTCCTCACACTTCAGATAGAACCCTAATATCCAGAGTATACAATGAACTCAAAAAATTAAACAATAAGAAAACAAATAACCCAATCAACAAATGGGCCAAGGACCTGAACAGACACTTCTCAGAGGAGGACATACAATCAATCAACAAGTACATGAAAAAACGCTCACCATCTCTAACTTCAGAATCACTCTATTACAAAGCTAGATATATTTTTGACAATAAGTCTGTCATGAAATCCAATAAGACAGCCCAAAATTTAAATTTTAAAAAGTAATTGTTAGTACTAATTCAATATCAATACCACTGAAGAATCTTTGGAATTTGATTTCAGAGCTCTACATCTTCCAGAGTAAATGTAGGTACGTCTAAAGAGAGTGACTTTCTGCAGCTAGCTCTAGTCCTTCAAATGTTCCTAATATGAAATGCTACTGAATCTCCTAAGTTCCCTATGTTGGACAATCTACAAAAATTTAACTTAATTTGAATGCATTCTTAAAATGATTATTTTTTTTATTGTGTTTGTGTTTCACTCTATCTTTTGGCAAGACTTCTAGGAAATGCTTTTTTCAATCATTTCTTAACCCAATTGCTTTTGGAAGGTTTAGGTTAACAAACATCATGCAATAAAAGTTAATTTCGGAAGTTTCACGATTATAAATTAAGTCAAACTGTGAGTAGAATATATGTTCTAAAATTTTAAACACTGTAGGGTACATATATGACTTTAATTGGGTAAACTGTCATCGTAAACTATGTACTGAAATTAGAAATAAATGAATTTGAAATTCTAAGAAAAAAGGTTTCTTCATTTTAGTATTGTTAACAATATTAATAGCCATTTACTGAGAACCCATTATTTGTTCCACACTTACATAGGTGTTCTCTAATTTATCCAAAAACTCTCTAAAAGAAAATTGAACCTCAGAGGTTGAAAGCAATGAAACTGGCATTGGAATCCAGTCCTTTTTTTTTTTTTTTTTTGGTGGTGGTGGTGCTGGGAATTGAACCCAGGGCATTGTAAATTCTAGGCAAGCACTCCACCAAATGAGCTATATCCCCAACCCTGGAATCCCCTTTTTGATACTTCTATAGTTAAACTGTTTTGAATATTATACAACAGTAACATCCTTAAGCTTAAGTATAGATGAACCTTCTTCAGAAGGTTCCAACTACTTTCCTCTCAATGCTATTTAAAGGTAACCTCCATGGAAAGGTTAAAAAGCCAAGGCATACACATATTTGAGTATGAAATGCTTTAGAAGCTAGCCTATAAAAAAGAAAGCAATGGATTAAACAGGGGCTTTTAAAATACTGGATTAAATGCCAGGTGGTAACATCAATTTCAAGTATGAATTCCATGCTGGTGAGGGAAAAAAGAATTTTGATTCAATAAAAATTCTGTTCCAGTAGCTCTGCAAAATTTCATGGCTCATCTGCATTCTCTTAAAGCTTCTTCACTGATGGTACTTGTTTAGAAAGGACTATGAGCCAATTTTAACATAGGAATTCTTTAATTATATCTGTTTAAGACAGTTATATGTGGCTACCCATCCTGGCATCAAAGTAATTAGCATTAAAGATCAAAGGCTTCTTGCATGAATCCAGAATACAAGCTTGTTTGGATTCTATGTCATGGAACCACAGAAAGAATCCAGTAAGTCAACGTTCACTGAATTTATTTATGCCTGTCATTTCCTTTGGGGCAATTCATTTTAAAAAGACTGTTGGAAAAATTCAAAACTGTTTGGCTTTTATTGTTTATTATTAACTCTTTAAGCACTAGCCATACAACTGTAGTTAATTCAGCCATGTTGCTGGTTCTGAAGGGAACTTAATCATCTTAAGCCAAAGGGATTTCTAAAATCAACTGACAGGAAAGAGAGATTAACTGTTATTATCATATTGCTCCTGAAGCAGAAATTAGAAAATTCAGCTGAATTATGAAAATGAGAAAACTGCAAAAGAAGAAAAGAGCAACTAGCTACTTTTTGTTCTTTACTAACCTTGAAATAAAATTTTCTTTGTTTCCACTTGCCACTCATTCTCTTTTAAAACTGTTTTATTATTAACATCAATAAACATGCTGTTCACAGTTTAGAGAACAGCTACATGTATTCTCAGAATCACAGTATCTGAAGGCTGGAAGGAAGTCCCAAAAGCCATCTAATGCAGCTACCTGTCTCAGGAATATGTTTCTTTTACCATATCTTAGAGAAGAAGGCCAATACATGGAACATATTCTACCCATCGAAATAGCCCCCGGCATCTATGGATGTTTCTCTTGGAAGGTTCTCATTTAATGAATTGAAATCTTACTATTGCTTCCACCCAGTTATATCTTTAAGTCATAAAAACAAATTATTTAAGTTCTTCTTCATATGAAGTTCTTTGAACATCTAAAGAGAGTGACTTTCTGTAGCTAGCTCTAGTCCTTCAAATGTTCCTAATATGAGATGCTACCGAATCTCCTAAGTTCCTTGTGTTGGGCAATCTACAAAAATTTAACTTAATTTGAATGCATTCTTAAAATGATTATTTTTTTATTGTGGTACTGGGGGTTGAATCCAAGGGAATCCTACCACTGAGCTGTGTCCCCAGCCCTTTTTTATTTTGAGACAGGTCTTGCTAAGTCGCCAAGGCTGGCTTCGAACTTGTGGTTCTCCTATTTCAGTAGCTAGGATACCCAACAATAATTAAAACTTTGAATTACCTAAACACAAAACATATTGGTGGGCTGTGATTGTAGCTTAGTGATAGTTCACTTACCTAGCACATGTGAGGCACTGAGTTTGATCCTTACCACCACATAAAAATACATAAATAAAATAAAGGCATTTTGTCCATCTACAACTAAAAATGCTTTTTAAAAGAATTCTAGTTTCTAACATTAAATCAGATGAGTTGATGCTCAAATATAGCAAAATCTTTTTCATAAATGTATATATATTTCTATTACAACTGAATAAATTCAGACACAAGACCACTTTTCTTTTTTAAGTTGTAGGTGGACACAATGCCTTTATTTTTTATGTGGTGCTGAGGATTGAACCCAGTGCCTCACCCATTCTAAGCTAGTACTCTACCACTGAGCCACAACCACAGCCCCACAAGACATCTTTTAATACTATCTAAATAATTAATTGCTCTTAACTGTTCCTAATGTGTAATAGTCAGATAGTAAATGTTAACTAAAAATTTTAATAAACCTAAAATACCTTTTTACAAAGTTTTGGAAAATAGGATAAATCATAAATTCTAAAGTTATACAAAAAATGATTACTCTCCCATAACAGACAACTTTCACTCAAACACAAAACAAAACATAACAGCAAAGCAAAACACTGTGATTTTCTAGCAAAAGTCAGAAACTCTGCATTTCAAGAGTATTTCAGGCACTTTTTAATATGGACCTGAGATGGACTAGATAAACTACTTCAAGATCTTCGCTTTGGATATCAGGAGAAGCCACCTATGCTATTCCATACATGCTTCGATTATGGAATAATCGAATAATAATATTTTGCAGTGGTCCACAAAATATTCAATTAAGTACTTGCCACACAAGAGTATTTTGAAAGGATAATGTCATCTAAATTACACTAAAAAAAAAATCATTAAACATTCATATACACTTACCCAAGATTCATGGTATAAAACTGTTAGTAGATACATTGCATAATCATAATTCTGTCTTTTTAAAGGGCACCTTTAAAAGAGAAAGAAGGAAGAAGTCAAAATTCTAGAAACTTAGTATACAGAATGATTTGCAAAGTATATACAGAAGATAATATCTTTAGAAATTCTTTGCTTTTAAGAAAATTTTGTTTTTAGAATAAGAACATTCTGTGTATATCATTCTATGTATAACATTATTTAAGGATACTGAACACTGGTGTTATTTTCAACTCTGCTTTCGTCACTAATGTAGTTATTTGTATACAACAGCTTATGCTATTTTTAATATGACTGTGTCCAACTGAAGTCCCCTTCGCCACGTCAAAATCTGCTGAATGGCATAAGCATATCTAATGAACCATTTTAAAAATAGTTAAGACAAGCTGGGTGCAATGGTGTGTAAAAAGTCTCATCTACTTGGGAGGTTGAGGTAGGAGTATTGCTAGAGTCCAGGAGTTCAAAGCCAGACTGGGTAACCCACCAAGATTCTATCTCAAAATAAATAAATAAACAAATAGGCAGATGATAGATGTTAATCAAGTGTTGATTTCTCCAGAGCTGATTCTCTTTAAAAATGAGTTACACTATATACAATTCTGTACTATTACTGCTATATTTAAGACAGAACTAATATCCTAAAATTAGTTAGAACTTCTACATATACATGAGATAGCACATGTATTAAGGTTAATTAATAAAAGAAAAACAAAATATTTCTTCCAATTTCTTAAGATATAAAATAAAACCATATAATGACAAATGACTTAACTAACTACACTGTTCATTCTTCCTTTATGTTTATTTAATAGTTATCTATTCTATATAAGCATTACCATAAAACATATATATTGATACTGGAAAAAAAGCAACATTATCAGGTATTTACAGAGTTTCAAACAGTAACATTTAAAGGGTATTTTTAAAGTTGAACAAAGTAAAATTCAACATTTATTTTGCAATTTTTAAAAAGAGTAAAAGGAATATTCCTAATATGTTTCATATCTATTTCCCTCATAAGGAAATAATCAGAAACCATGGTTCCTTTCTTTTCTGCCTCTACCCTATTACTATATCTCTATGTATGCCATGTTCCCTCTTCCTATCACCAAGACTGATGATGTAACACCAAATTGTTTCTGATACCTCCAAATGCTTTGAAACTGGGTTAGGCAGAGAGAAAGGTGACCTGTACACTCACTTTTCTCTAAAGACAGGTCTTTTATATTTTGACATAATTTAGAAACAACTGAAGTATAATTCTAATAACAAAATAACCATTTAGCAAAGATATACCAACAACCTTTCTTTAAATCAATTGAAAATCATAAACTAATAAATTCATATATAATAAACTATAACTGGACTTATAAATATCTATCCTGGCTCTGGAATTCTGCTTATTCCCAGAAATGCCTAGATAAATTTCCACATGTACAATTTGATAATTTTAATTTTGAACTACAAGACTCTTTGTGATGCTTTCATTTTGTAAAAACCTATTTACGGGAACATGTATTCTATTTTATGGAATGAGATGTTGCCAGATTACAGAATCACAAATAAAGCCAATTAAGAAAACAAAAAAACAAACTACCTGTTTAAGCATTAATCACTAGCAAATCATACTTTGTCTTCAAAATTTAAGTTTTATATGCATGGATATATAAAAATTAATATTAAAATAGCAATAATTTAGCTAAGCAGTCCTCTCTGCATACAGGAACAACATAACAAAAGTAGGCTAGTGTGAAGATATTAAAGATAGGAATTGAACAACTTTGCTAATAACCCTTCGTTACTAAAAGCATTGCTGAAGTGCTGGAGGACAAAAAACACATGTGCACAGTCTGCTCAACTTTTCTTTCTTTACCTATCTGTTTTGATGGTAAGTACATCTGTGGTCTTGCAGTATCGTTCTCCTACAAGTTTAATAAGTTTCTTCTTTGCATGATCATCTAAATTCAAACTGGAAAGTTTCACCTTAAAAGTAAAAGAAAAAATTATTTGAAAAAAATAATTTCATATAATTTGTTTAAAGAAGTAGCAATGTTATTTGTATTGATATTAAACCTACAAAACATAAATCTTTTCAAACTACTTTCTATACAGTTACAGTGGCATACACTATAAAGCCTGATCTTGTTCGTGGAAAGAAAAAGAAATAAAATAAAAAGAATATATTATTGGGAGTTCTTTGAAAGTTCTGAGCATGTGTACCTTCCTGAAAGAATTAATGACATGTCCTAAAGAAGGCAAATTACAATGTTTATTAGAAGCACAAACAGAATTAAGCTCAATTAGTATTATCAAAGTTGGACACTAGAATAAATGGATAAAATATAATAGCTTTAAGAAATTTCTACCATGCAATTATAAGACCTATATCACTGCAACTATCTTAGGGACATTCATTTTTTAAAGCTACAGATGTCTCAGAGGCTGGAATATTACATCAGGGAAGGATCAAAACTTTTTTTTTTTTTTTTTTGATACCAAGGATTGAATCCAGGAGCTTTTAACCATTGAGCTACACATCCCCAACCTTTTTATGTTTTATTTTGAGACAAGGTCTTGCTAAGTTGCTCAGGGGTTCACTAAGTTGCTGAGGCTGGCTTTGAACTTGCAATCCTCCTGCCTTAGCCTCCTGAGCCATTGGGATTACAGGCATGTGCCACTGCGCCCAGCTCAAAACATTTTAAACAATTCAGTTCAATGTTTTCCAAAAGTTAATACACAGCCTGTTAAGATTTTTTTTTTTTTTTTTTTACATTTAGGAAATGCTGAGTTTATTAACAGGATTTTAAAAATGTATTTCTTGGAGTATTTTGAGACTTTAAAATACAGGCTTGGTATATAAATGATTCTCAAATTTATTTGACCTCAGATTTCAATTTTCAAGGAATAATTCACAGAATTAGTCTTCCTTAACACATGTTTTGGGAAATACTGGAATAAAATAACATACTTTTTAAATTGTAGAGATTATAGCATGAGCTAAAAGTATCTAGAGATGAATAGGTATATGATAATACAGTTAAATAAAGTAAAGCATTGTATTCACCCATTTTTTATTATTATATGAAATATCTGAAACTGAGTAATTTTATAAAGAAATTTATTTAGCTCACAGTTGTGGAGGTTTGAGGTCAAGGCACTGGCATCAGAATGTAGGAGGACATATAAAAAAAGGAAAACATATTGCAAGACAGGAAGCCAGAAAAAAATTCAGGGGTCAGACTCACTCTTGTAAAGGACTCACACTGAGAATGACCTTATTCTCTTCTAGAACTACCTTAATCCCTCCCCAAAATTACCAAAGGACCTCCCACTAGACACCACTTCTTAAAGGTCTGGCTCCTCCCAAGACTGCCACACTGAGGAGCTACCAATGCAAGAATCCTTGGGAGACAAACTCTTATCCAAACCATAGCAAGCATAGATTATTCTTCATGTAGAGCATTAAGAAAGTGTTCATGAAGAAGCAAACAGGCTAAGCGTTTTTAAATTCCATCTGGTTCTTGTCTCTAGCTTCAATAATCCTGCACTTCCCTCAAGACACCATGCCATAGCAGCCTATTTATATGCCAATTTTTCCCCACTGAATGGCAAATCTTTAATGCAAGAAAAATATCTATTTTGTTTTTGGCAATGGTCTAGGAATTACCACAGTCTTCTGGAAAGAATATGTATCAACAACTAGGTTTACAGCTTAAGAGATAAATAACCCATTTTATGAAAAATCAGATTAATAACAAGATGGAGAATTACAAGAAAAAAAAAGAAAATGTACCTACATTATTATAATTATGCAAATACATGTGCATATGCACATATACAGAGACAGTCTACAGAGAAAAATGAATAGCGTTTATATTAGGATAGTAAGAATGTAGTGATCTGTCCTTTTGAAACTCCCTTCAATAAAATCATAATAATGTTTAGCAATACATTAAGGCATTTTTAAAATGTGTTTTAGCTTTTTTGCCATAAGATATCAAAAAACACAGCAGCTAACAACAACCTTAAAACTCATATTCACATTGACATTTTAATGTTCAAAACTACATACATTAAATGCCAGAAACTCATAAATACTTGAGAAATAGTGTGCAGTACACTCACGCCACCTGCTAGCACTCAAAGACACTGCAGAATTATAGTCTTACATGGACTAACACTGATTGCAAGGTGGAGTGGCATTCAATTGTCTTTCCTTATCAAAATTCAAAGCAATGCTTAAGCTTTTTGTTTTCAAGTTGCTATTTTTCAAAGAACAGGTATTGTGCCACCAATATTATCCCCAGAATAATATGGATATTTCAAATCACAGGAGGTTGTGATTGTATGTGTCTATCTTCAAATGTCTATATTTTAACACAAAAGAAGCAACATAAATTTAAGGTTTAAATGTGAGATATTTTCTCAACATGCAAGTATGGTATGATTTAAAAACTCTGGTATTACACATGAGAAAAGAGCTCGGTTTGATTTTTAGGACTGCCACTTGCTACGTGATTTCAATCAAATTATTTTACCTCCCTGAGACAGTTTCCTCAGTACAACTTCATTCACAGGATCTTTGTCAGGAATAAACGAGACAAACAGAAGACAGTGCTTTAAAGTAAAGTCTTAAACAAAAGTTCTTAATTCTAAACTACTTCTCTGACTATAGAGAAAAACGTAACACTTTCCTTCTCTGAATTTAAAAATCTGAATATCTTTAAATCATATTTACCCCACCGTATTGATTGAGACAAACTAGACTCCACATGCTTAATTCTATTGTTTCATAAATTCATCTTATAAATTTAGCATGACCCTGATACCAAAACCTAGTAAAGAAAGTTATTAATCAGGAGTTAGGGGTATACTCAGTGGAAAAGTGCTTGTCTAACATGCAGAAGGTCCTGATCTCTGACACTGAAGAAACCATGCTTTAAAAATTACAAATCAATCACAGCTACATCAGAAAATCCTGGCAATTATCTATCTGTTAGCACTTAATACAAAAATAGATTTAACACATTTTTGCTATATGTTCTTACTAGGATACAGGCTACATACAGTACAAAAAAAAAAAAAAAAACCTTTTTTTTTTTGAGGTTTCTTAAAGGTACCTCAAAGAGATGGGCAGTTCTCCTCCAGATGAATCAAAAGTACATTAGTCAGGGCTATTTGGAGTAATGGCTGATTCTTCGACTAGGACAGGGAAAATGTGAGATGAGTCTGGAGTATTTTATAGTGACATATAATAAGAAAATGTTTAAAAATCAGATGATGGAGGTATGGCAAAGAAATAGAAAAGCCAATTAAAAGAGTATCAAATAAATATCCATGAGTCCATACTGACATAAATGGTTGAACAAATATATATATGTGGGAGAACAGACAAATTTTCCACATAGAATTCCAAACAATGAATGTGGTATTTCTCCCTCAAGGAGGTATAGCATAACTCCTGACCCCTTAAGTGTGGGCTTGGCATAGTTACTTCGCTTTCCTGGAAAGGACAGGAAAAAGGTAATTTTTGTGTGTGTGTGGTGATAGGAATTGAACCTAGGGCCTTGTGCCTGCAGGGCAAGCACTCTAACAACTGAGCTATATCCCCAGCCCAGGAAAAAGGTAATTTTATAGTGGAGAAACTGACAAATGCTAATTAGCATCAGCCAGGTAATCAAGGTTAGCATCATCAGTGAACAATCACGTAAACAGCCAGTACTTTTGATATAATGTGATAATAATGGCAATTTATGTCTGGGATTTTCCCCCTCAAAATACATAACAAGTTGAAGGACGTTCTAAAAAAATACATAATTAAAATTCTTAAAATTGTCAAGGTCAAGTCAGACACAGTGTCTCTCTCACACCTGAGTCCCAGCACTCAGGAGGCTGAACAGGAGGACCATTTGAGCCTAGGAACTTGAGGCCAGCCTGAAAAACACAGTAAGATCCAGTCTCAAAAAACAAAACAAAACGAAATATCTTTTAGGACTGGGGTATAGCTCAGTGGTAGAGTGCTTGACTAGCACGCATAAGACTCTGGGTTTAATTCCAGCATGGAAAAACAAAAAAACTGTTAAGGTCATCAAAAACAAGTCTAAGGAACATCACAGATAAGAGGAGTCCAAGAAGACATGATGACTAAATATAAAGTGGTACCCTCAATGGCATTCTAAAACAGAAAAAGAACATCAGGTAAAAAGCTAGGCAAATTCAAATAATGCATAGACTTTAAGAATATTATATCAATATTAAATCATTAACTGGATGCAGTGAGGCATGCGTGTAATCCCAGCAGCTCAAGAGGCTGAGGCAGGATAATCTTTAGCTTGAAGCAAGCCTCAGCAACTTAGCGAGAACTCACACAACTCAGCAAGACTCTGTCTCTAAATAAAATATATAAAAAGAACTAGGTTCAATCCCTGATACCAAAAAAATTAAAAAAAATTAAATCATTAGCCCTGATAAATGTAACATAGTATAATGTAAAATGCTACCAAAAGGAGAAAATTCAGAATGAAAATATGAGAATCTTCTGTAGTTTTCACGAAACTTTCTGTAAATTTTAAAACTATTCTAAAATACAAAGTTTAATTTAAAAAATATATATGAAGTAACTGCCCCATGACTGCTGTGTTTACCAAGACTTCAAATACTAAATTACAAGTTACTAGGGCAAAAATTTGGAAATGTAATACCATGTAGTATGCTCCAGGTAAGAGGGGTGATTTGATGTTTCTCCAAAGCAATATTGGAAAGGACAATGATCCTAAATACATTACTAGCAAAGCAAATCAGCAGCAGAGTAAAAGAATGATATGCCTAGAGTTCAGAAATGCTTCAGTAATTGGAAAACTATTGATATAATTCACTGTTTCAGGAATTCAAAGGAGAGCATTACAAAAATGCTAATAAATTAGGAATAGGATACATTTCTAATATAACAAAGACTATTAAGCTGAAATTCTACCTTATGCTTAAGAGACAAAACACTAAAGGCATAGTCATTAATGTACAGAACAGCATAACAGACAATATAAATACTATTTTAGAAATTTTGTTTAATACAAATGACCAAAAAAAAAAAGCTACATGTAATTAAAAGGGGGAATTAACCATGACTTATCAATTATTTTTTTTAACATTTATTTTTTAGAAGTAGTTGGACACAATACCTTTATTTTATTTATTCACTTTTATGTGGTGCTGAGGATCGAACCCAGGGCCTCACATGTGCTAGACGAGCACTCTACCGCTGAGCCACAATCCCAACCCCGACTTATCAATTATTTACTGGAAAACTTCTGAAAGAATCCACTGAAAATTTCTACCATACCAATTTTGGTTTCTAAATACCACTGTACACTAACAGGTATCAGGGCTCCTTAGAGAAATGGCTGATTCCAAGTCTACAATAAGAAATATACACCTTGATCACTGTGTTATACTAGAATACAAGCAAACTCAAATGCTAATAAATTGGAACAAAAGGAGCCAACTTAAAAGAGTACCCACTGGCGAAAGTTTAGAATGTACTTTGAGCATCAAAAATAATGAAGCTGGGGGCTGGGGTTTTGGCTCAGCGGTACAGCGCTTGCTGAGCATGCATGAGGCCCTCAGTTCAATCCTCAAGGAGGGAGGGAGGGAGGAAGGAAGGAAGGAAGGGAAGGAAAGGAAAGGAAAGGAAAGGTATTGTGTCCATCCAAAACTAAAAAAATATATATTTTAAAAAATATAATGAAGCTGGGCATGATGGTACATGCTTATGATTCCAGTGTCTTGGAAGGCCAAGGCAGGAGGATCTCAAGTTCAAGGCCAGCCTGGGCAATTAGCAGATCCTGTCTCAAAATAAAATAAAAAGGGCTGGGGATGTCATTTAGTGGGTACAACATCCCTAGGTTCAATCCTCACTACCACCAGGGGAAAAAAATATTTTACTTGATTAAAACTTATTGAATATATCCACCCATAGGTTAGTCATTTAAGGGAAAAGCAAAACAATCAAAAACAACTCCACAATAGAATGCGCAGGTTTTAAGTCTCTTAACCATGTGCTCAATTTCACTTTCAGTCTACTAAGAAATCACACAACCAGACCTTATGTGTCCTATGATGTAATGTAAAATACACAGCAACATCTATATTCTTGTGAAAACTGCTAAATAAAATGTGGTACATCCATAAAATAAAGTATTATTTTGCAATAAAAAGGAGTAAAAAAGGACACATGCTAGAACAGACAAAACATACTGAAAACATTACATTAAGCCAAAGAATACATATTTTATTATTCAATGTCAAGCATAAGCAAATTCATAGAGACAGAAAGATTAGTGGTTGACGGGTGTCTAGAGCAACTGAAAAGAGGTTAATGAAAGGGTAATAATATCTACATTCAAGAATGTATAAGAAAATAGGCTTTCTCACAATCTGCTAGTGTTTTATTTTTTACATATTCAGCAGAAATTTTTCAATTTATATCAAACAACTTCAAAGGAGCTACTTCTTTTGACTTGATCTTCTTTTTTAAAAATACTTTTTTTAGTTGTTCATAGACCTTTATTTTTTTAAATTTATTTATATGCGGTGCTGAAAATCAAATCCAGTGACTCACACATGCTAGGCAAGCATGCTACCACTGAACTACAACCCCATCCCTGATAGTTTTTCTTTTAGGAAATTATCTTGGGAGCATAATTTGGAACATATACAAATATTGGTTTCTAAGGATACTTATTACAACTTTTTCCATAAAAGAATATTATTGGTGTTGGGGATGTAACTCAAGTGGTAGAGTACTTGCTTAGTATTCATAAAGCACTGGATTTGATACCAACACTACAAAACAACAACAACAATAACAAAACAGCACACTGCATCCCAACCTCAAAAAAAATTGTCCAGGCACATAAGAGATGTTCACATATACATTATGTAGCCATTAACTATAAAATTAAAGAATGCTTAAAAATATTGGGAATTATTCACAGTGGGATAGGGAGTGGAAGCATGGGAGGAACAGATGAACTCTAGATAGGGCAGAGGGGTTGGAGGGGAAGGGAGAGGGCATGGGGTTATTATGATGGTGGAATGTGATAATCATTACTATTCAAAGTACATGTATGAAGACACGAATTGGTGTGAATACACTATGTATACAATCAGAGATATATGAAAAATTGTGCTCTATATACATAAGAATTGTAATGCATTCCACTCTCATATATAAATAAAAAATAAAAATAAATCACTAGGAATTATTATTATTTTTTGCTTAATTCTTAATTAGTGAAAAAGAACAGATTACTACAACATACATGGTATCATCCCATTAAAATATACAAAGGGTACCTGTATTTATACTAAAATGAGCTACTTATTAATAATTATTATTTTTGAATGGGAGAATTAGAGACAATTTTATTCTATAACTTAAAACTTCTGTATTTTCCATGACAAATATGTATTAATTTTGTAATCATATTACAAAATGTATTTTTAAATACAGTATTCTAATGATTCTTATTTTTTAACAAATCTCTTACCCTTAAGGTTACTACTCGAGCTTTAGGGTTTCGAATAGATGGTCCTGATGAAACATAATCAGCTGTGTCAATTTCAATCGGAAAATGCTTCTCACATTTCTCATCACTGTCTAGTGCAGCTGGCCATTCAGTACAGAAATCTGAGAATTTAAAAAGTTATAGTTCTGCAAATAATTCCTCATTGTAATGTGTAATGACAATACCAAATTATTTATATAACTCTCAGGTCACATGAAATGACAACACAGATTTTCTTTACACACACATCATCATTCCTTATCCCTTTTCTTCTTCAGTACAAATAGGGTACTTTTTTGGCAGTTTTTTACTGGAGATTAAACCCAGGAGTGCTCTATCTCTGAGATACATCTCCAAATCTTTTTACTTTCTTGAGTCAAGATCTTACTAAGTTGCTCAGGCTGGCCTTGTGCTTATAATCCTCCTGCCTCAGAGCTGACTGTTGGTATTAGAGGCATGTGCCACCATGCCTGGCCCTAAGGAGGAATTATAGGAATGATTTGGATAAATTAGGTTTGGTGGAGAACAGTGTGTTCAGTTAAAAGAGAACCCTCAGGTTTTGGTGGAGCAGTAACTTCTGTGGTAGAGTATGTGCTTATCATGCATGAGGTTCAATTCCCAGCCCCAAGATTTAAATAAATAAATAAAATTGAAATGTATTATGGCTCTACATATACCTTTTATGGGACAATTTAATTCTTCCTTATTAATTAAAAACAAACTGTTCACAGTGCCCACAGCATTACTGTTTGTGAAAAGCAATGGATAATGTTAACTCACTCCAAAATGAAGGTTATAAAAGATCAGCTGAAAGGAATTGAAAGAGGCTCTAGAAAAGTTCTAAGAGGAAAGCAAGGTGTAGTCAATACTTCTCCAGAAATGGAACTGACTAAAGCCTCAACTTGAACAGGCATAAAAGCCTAGGTCATCCTTATACGAATCCTAACAATAACTCATGTTTCTTCCACATGACTTCTGTGTGCCAATGGGGCTAAATGAAAAGAGAAACAGCTTTGTCTTCATATATTTGGTCAAAACAGCCCAGAGTAGAGGTGGGACTGGGTCTGAGACCTAGGCCACAAAAGGAAGTTCCAAGCATGGTAACTGTGACCATGGCTTTCTGTTGATTTCCAGAGCACAGGGGTATTATGTCAGGTCAATGAGGAGAAGAGCACTGCCTTTCAGCCTCCCATTAGTATCAATAGCTGACTTCATACTGTCCTATTCCTATGGAGTTAGTGTGATAGAGGGCTTCTGGCTTGAGATGAAAAATTCTGAGTCTATTAGGCTCCCCTTCTCATTCCTTAAATTCCCTTACTTTAAGTAACTGGTTTCTTAGGCCAAACAAGTTAGACCTCACAGATTCATGGCTTTCTCCAACAAAGCCCAACTGCAAGAAAGGCTGGTCATAAACATACGTGGATGTAGGAGCTCCTCTGTGATAATTTAAGGGACAGTAAGAGATACTTTGCTAACACTATATTCCCAACATAACAATTTTCTAATATGAAGTACTATATTTAATTCCCTTTAGGCTTAATTTTAAAATCAGAGTCAGTAAAATTTCACTCTGAGTTACAAACATTCTCTGATATCTGTGACTCAAAACATGCTCACAATTTAAGCATAGCTCACATCATTCTTTAAACATCCTGTTCAAAAGATAAATATTCAGTTATCTTGAAGGGAAACATAATTCTGGAATTAAGAACATTTGACATTTTAAAAAAATGAACAGAGCAAGACTTTTGAGTTTAGATTTCAATCCCATCATGAACAAATTCCAACATCCTGTACCATAAGATATATTACTGCCAAGCACTTTATAAGAGACTACTTTGGAGAATTATGAGTTCTTGGGTTTGTACTGAATCTTTTTCTTTTCTTTTAAACTGTGAATAAGTCACCTCAATCTCCAGATGATAATTATAGTTTTTAAATTCAATTACCTAAATTATGTGTCTAAAAAAAAACACAGCCAACTGGAGAGTATATAATAGACTCCTGTTAGCCTTTACTCATCCGATAGGTGAGCAATGGACTAGACATGAATAAAAGACCTTGGTTTTTATTCAACTTCTACCACTGATTATTAAATTTCTGGCAAATTACCTAACTTTTCTGCACTTCAGATTTTCCCTATTTGAAAGAGAACTGAGAATATTTGAAAGATTTTGAGTTCTTTGGAAGATGGAATCTAAATCCAGAGGCTGGCAGAAGTGTAAAGGCACAATTAAGCAAAGATTTAAAAAAACTTATTTAAGTACTGTAAAAGAGAATGCTATGGGCTGGGGATGTAGCTCCTTGCGTAGCACATGTAAGACACTGCGTTTAACCCTTGGCACCACATAAAAATACATAAAGATATTGTGTCCATCTACAACTAAAAATATTTTTTAGAAATGCTACTCTTCTAAATGTGCCATATGAAAGCCTTTGGTTTAAAAATTAGGAATTTTAGAAATATTTCATTAAAATAAGCAAATACTAGATTATAAACACACATTTAAAAATAGTGCTTAAAAAGAAGAAAATTGAAATTTATCACAGTGTAGAGTAATGCACTTGTTAACTGACATTACAAAGGATCAAAAAGTGATACTGATTTGTGCCAAAAGGCACAAAAATTTGGAATAGTCATCAATTTTAGTTCAATTCCAAGCACAAATAAAAACAGACAGACACACGAAAAGGCCATTGCATTATCCCAAAGCAACGGACCACATTAAATAAAATAGGTTTTTCTATCCTCATTTTAAGAGAAAATTACTATTCCTCTGATTTAGGACCCTTTGATACCTTTTCCCTTACATTTTTTAATGTAATGTCCTCCCAAAAGCTCAGATTGAATCATAATTATGTTCATTATCCTATATTTCCTTCCAACATAAACAACTTACCTATAAAATGTTTCTGGGTTTCTTTTTTTCTCCCTGAAAAGCCTTAACAAGTATGCTGAACATTTATACAATACTTTAAAAAAAAATTCTATTTTAAATTTTACTTTTTTATAGTACTAGGTATTGAACCCAGGCACACTCTACCACTAGGCAACATTCCCAGCCCTTTTTTTATTTTTTGTTTTGAGACGGGGTCTTGTTAAGCTGCCAAGGCTAGCCTTGAACTTGCAATCCTCATTCCTCAGCCTCCCAGGTACCTGGGATTACAGGAGTGGACTACTGTGCCAGCTATACATTTTTTAGTCAGCATTAATACATTAAGACTTTATCCAAAGGTACTAACTCTTGAGTTAAACTACAAAATCAATCACTAATAGCTATGAACCAGGAACAATTCAAAATGCGCTTATCCTATATATAGTCCAATGCAAATTAGATCAAAATTAATTTGGAATGTATACATAATTAGGAAAACACATAGAACCATGAACAAAAATTTGTCTTTTCCTTTATGCATGTAAGGAGAAGTAGTAATTAGTATAAGTGGGTGAAATCTATGTTTATGCCTACGAATCAACAGATATTGATCAAAAATTAATAAATCCAGAACTGGAGGTGTTAATCACATTCTGGTGATTACTTTTATTATTTATTCTATATACACACAACATAAAAAGTACTTGTTATAAACATAAGTATAAATAAATACTCTCTGAAAGTAATCACTAGAACTAAATAATGAATAAAAGAGAACATTTCTAGAATAATGGGCTTAGTATGGAAAAGAAAACATAAGACTTGTTTTTGATTCACCATATGCCTATATCACTTCTAATTTTTTAAAAATCTTAACAATTTCATCAAAATAGCTGTTCCCTGTGTTGTATCCCATTACTGAACCCACTGACTATTGTGATACTTAGCATTCTTCTTTACTATCCTCAGTTTGAATCATATTGATTTGTATTTATTGGCAAAACTGTAATATTTTCTTCAATTTTTTAATATATGTGACTTAACAACTCAACAGTAAGTTCAAAACATGTGAGCAAGGATTATGGTTCAATTTCTCTTTGTTACTGTCTAGAGTGGTGAGGGAAAAAAAGTTGCAGATTTGATATCTAATAATTCACTGAAAACAACTTAAAAATCCTTCATTAAAAAAGAAGAAACTGGGCTGGGGTTGTAGCTCTGTGGCAGAGTGCTTACCTAGCGTGTGTAAGACACTGGGTTTAATTCTCAGCACTGCATATAAATAAATAAATAAAACAAAAGTCCATCAATAACTAAAAAATTAAAAAAAAAACAAGAAGAAGAAACTGACAATCACTCAGAATATAATAGCTAATGTTTACATGGACTTATGCAGGCACTATTCTAAGTATTTTGAATCTCATCAGACCTGAGATTATCAATTTTTAAAAATCTGTCTTTAAATTTTTAAATGTTGTTCAAAGTCAACATAAAGTTTATTTGAAAACATATTACTTACCTTTAAGAGCTTCACAGTGTTTTTTAATTGCTACAGGAGTCAAATGCAGAAAATTGGGAATCTAAAATAGAAAATTTTAAACAATAAATTACAGCTTTTTTTTTTTTTTTTTGAGAGAGAGAGAGAGAGAGAGAATCCCTTAATATTTATTTTTTAGTTTTCAGCGGACACAACATCTTTATTTGTATGTGGTGTTGAGGATCGAACCCAGCGCCGCATGCATGCCAGGCAAGTGCGCCACCGCTTGAGCCACATCCCCAGCCC
>NW_025999960.1:432463-435924 GCF_001458135.2 Marmota marmota marmota | reverse complement strand
TTTTTTTTTTTTTTTTTTTTTTTTTTTTTTTTTTTTTTTTTTTTGAGACAATGTCTCTCTAGGTTGCCCAAGGTGGTCTTGAACTTGTAGGCTCAAGTTAGATTTTTGTCTCAGTCTCCTAAAGAGCTAGAACTATAGGTCCGGTAGTTAAATGTAATAAAAACATTAAAAAATGTAATTTTCCTCATAAAGCTAAATCATAGGCCAATAAACTATGTAGCATATAAAATCTGGTAGTTCTTTTACAATATTAAAATAGGCACTGACCATTGGTATTATGGGCTGGGTGGCTTCATTTACTATACTTTTATTTTTTTGAGACAGGGTCTTGCTATTTGTACAGGCTGGACTTGAAATCGTGATCTTCTTGCCTCAGGTCCCGCAAGCAGTGGTATTATAGCCTCTCACCACTACTTTCAGTTTATATTTTTGAAACATGAAAATGCATACCTCAAGTTCATAAAAAGAAAAAATAATAGCTAACGTTTACATGGATTTACATAGGCAATGTTCTAAGCACTTTAACACATTAGCTTAGTTAAGTGTATTCAATGATACTGTGACTTTTTGAATAGATGGCATGCATTAAATGTTTGGATTTTTATATTTATTAAAATACCATTCACAATCATCAACATTATTATAAATATACTGCTGTTCTCTCCCACCCAGTGACATTTTCCAAAGGCCTTCCCTTTCAATTAAGTTCTCTTTCTCTTCATTTGAAGAAAAGGTTTGTTTTCCTCAATGTTTGCTTTCTTGTGTCTCTTGAAGTATTCCTATTTCCAAATTTGATTTACACTTTGTCCAGTAGCAGAGTACTGCTTCTTCCTCTTCCTTTTTCACTTTAAGTTTTTTTGTTTTGTTTTGTTTTTTATAGTTGTAGATGGACAGCATGCCTTTATTTTATTTGTTTCATTTTTATGTGGTGCTAAGGATTGAACCCAGTGCCTCACTCATGCTAGGGAAGTGCTCTGTCATTAAGCAGACCCCCTTTTTCACTTTTTAACATCACCTTTTAAATAAACTTTTTTGATTCTGAAAGAAGACTCTCATCTAGTGGAAAATAGTTCCTTTTCTACTATAACTTCCATTGTATGTTAAAAGGAAATCATCTAAGATATGTACTCTCAGACTAAGCATTTATGTTTTCCTTTTTAAAAAAATCTATAGTACATAAATCATTATAGATGCTATCAAATGAAGCTTTTAAAGTGAACTATTTTGTTTTAAGCAATAAATCAGGTAAAGTTGGTGGACTATCACAATAATATTAAACAATATTCTACCTTTCTGGAAAGAAAGTTTTAAAATTCCTCTTTTAAAGATGGAATCTTATGGATGGTGAAAGGAGACCCTCATCACTATACAAAATACATGTATGAAGATGTGAATTTGGTGTCAACATACCTTATATATAATCAGAGATATGATAAATTATTGTATAATGGTGTATTAAGAATTGTAATGCAAAATAAATAAATAAATAAATAATAAAAAAGAAAAAAAAATGGAATCTTCACATCCTGATTCTCAATCTCAAATTAGCTTATTTCACTATTCTTAGAGGCTACAAGGAAAGACACAGACTGATTAATTACATTCTCAAAGGCTTAGGATTCTTTGAATCTTTTGTATCGTGAATGATCAAAGTACAATATTATCACCTGGAAAGAAAATTTATATTAAAATACAATATGCTGCTATATACTGAACCTTGAAGGTGGGTAGGAATAGAGGGGAGATCAGCATTTGTTTAGGTATGTCTGAGCCAATATACCAGCAGTTAATCTTACCTTTAAAAGTTCCAGATTTCCCTCCTTTGCCATAGGCACTCCTTTGTTTACTGGATAACCCATTCGAATAGGTAGAGGTACTGTGGAGGGTTTAAATGGTGCTGCAACAGGGTAAACACTAGGCCAGTCCTGGTCAACAGCCATTTTCTCTGTCCTAGGAGGCAGTGCCTAAGAAACATAAAATACTTAAAATTTTAAAACATATTCTTTAATTTTAAACCATAAGCAGTAATTATGAGAAATAAAAGTGGAATTGCAACCTATATAAAATCTGGCCTCCAACAAATCTATTGCTGTTCAAATGAAAAACCTACTTAAATAATCTCTGAATTATTTCTTCAAACTCTCTGGCAAAGATCTCTTTTAATGTCACATTTCCTTCACTAAAAATTGATTTATTTAATTAGACTTTCAGCAGTTGTTTTACATTTTATTTATGCAGTATATTTATTTATATATCATACAATATTTCTTTCATGGAAGTCAGTATATAAGGGAACACTAAGAACTTGGAAATAAAAAAACAAGTACTTGGAACTTGGAAATAAGTAAATTAGGGCTAAACAGATTGAATAAATACATAATGAGAAATTATATGTCTCCCGAGCCCAGAGAAAAACTACTTGATAGCTTAGTCAATCATATTAACACACACACACACACACACACACACACGTATGTATGTGTTTTAAAATACATATATTAAAACACACACAATACATATTTTTTTAATGGTAGAAGGATGGCTAGCATACAAAAGTAGGCTTTAAGGTGGCAAAATGCAGCAATGTCCATCTAAGCAACATCAAAACCAGTATAGTGTATGTCCTAGAAGCAGGTAATATTCCTACAAAAACTACCACCTAGATGATTACAATTTGGTGCCACTTAACTTCCAGCTAATGTGCTTTTGTTCTGACTCCAAGCTCATCAACTGACCTTATAATTTGGATTCCTCCATAGAGATACCTACAGGGTAAGACTGACTGGTTGGATGAATGCATACACCCAAGCTACATGACTGACAAGGGCATCATAAAAAATAGTTCTATATTCTGTTTCCTGGGAGTATATGAGTAAGTATACCTCTTAAAGATGACCCATTTTTATGGGTACAGGGCAAAAAAGGTCAAAGATTAACAACCCCTACTGGGACTGAGGCAATCACCCAATAAACATGACTTTGTGAAGCCTTCTCTAACAGAACCCTTCTGCCTTGTGATGAGCATCTGCCTCTCTTTAGAATTTCAGAAATCATTAAAATAGTGTATAGTAGAGTATATAAATTGTTTTACCTTTCTTCTCAGCTGCCTTTCACTTTTGGATGTTCTTTCTATTGTACCTAAAAGATAACATAATAGTCATCATTATCCCTTATTGCTAACACAATTTTAGATATTTAGTGCCGGACATGATGGTGCATGCCTGTAATCCCAGAAGCTCGGGAGGCTAAGGCAGGAGGATCAAGAATTCAAAACCAGCCTCAGCAATTTAGCAAGGCCTAAGCAACTCAGTGAGACCCTGTCTCTAAATAAAATACAAAATAGGGCTGGGGATGTGGTTCAGTAGTTGAGTGCCCCTGAGTTCAATCCCTGGTTAAGACCCCCCCCCGCCCCTCAAAAAAAAAAAAAAAAAAAAAAAAAAAAAAAAAAAAAAAAAAAAAAA
>NW_025999960.1:376493-431795 GCF_001458135.2 Marmota marmota marmota | reverse complement strand
AAAAAAAAAAAAAAAAACAAAACAATACTTAGTAACATAAGCATGAAATGACAATCTGTTTTAAGTTCAGATTAAAATCATCTTAACAAAAACAAATAGTCTTTAAAAGTTCACAGTTACATAAAGTTTATTTTGATTGCTGATACAGTGAACTCATCATCTAAAGAAATATTTTTCAGTAAATTTTAAGGTTCACAGTAAAATAAACTTACTTTCCCAAGTTAAAATACCTAGTTAGAAATAAATATTCTGAATATTTAAAGATAATTGTTTTTTTTTTAAGAGAGAGAGAGAATTTTTTAATATTTATTTTTTAGTTTTCGGCGGACACATCTTTGTTTGTATGTGGTGCTGAGGATCGAACCCGGGCCGCACGCATGCCAGGCGAGCACACTACTGCTTGAGCCACATCCCCAGCCTGATAATTGGTTTTAAATGTCCTAATTATAAGTATAAAAATAAGTATTCTGAATATTTAAAGATGATTGGTTTGAAATGTCCTAATTATAAATATACTTGCTCATATTTGGAATCACTCTATTCTATCAAAATGTCAGCCCTTCAGTTTTTCCTTCTCTATTATATATTAGAAAAGCCAGTGATACAATAATTAACACCAATAACAAAAGTGGCTATTCCTACCAATCACATGATTATAGAAGAATGTGGATTACTTCAAACAGAAAATACCTTTTAAAATCTTACATTATGTTTCTCTAAATGAATGTTTTGCTATCCTAGAACAGCTATATTTATTGAGCATTTTCACATGAAGACACTGTACTAAATGATTTTCATTATTTCATTTAATCTTACTCATTACAACAAACACAAGTACTATTATTATCCTTCTTAAAGGTCTATTATATTCAAGAAAACTAAAGAGCAAAAAGTTAAGGTGACAAAAGTATGACTCTTCATAATTTGATCACTTTCCCTTACAAGGTTCTGCAGCTACAATGAACTTCAAGTACCAGACCCTTTAGTATTTCTCTCAACTTTCTGTTCTTTACTTATAATGTGCCTCCCATCTTCCTGGCTCCTGCCCCATCCCTATTCACTCCATTTCTTCATCTGACATATTTCATTTCATCTCACAATACTTTACCATTCACTCATTGATAAATTTAAGTGCTGCTGTGTACCAGAAACTAGGAAGTCAGCAAAGAACAAAAGAGACAGTCCTTCCTTTCACAGAATGTAGAATCTGTCAAATAAGGCAGAATTTTAGCAAGTGATTTCAATAAACAGTGTACTATTATGGATACATACAGCAAGGAACTGAATCTGGTCAACTAGTTGTTGTTGTTTGTTTGTGTGTGTGTGTGTTAGTTACCAGGTATGGAACATAGAGTCTCATGCATGTAGACAAGCACTCTACCATTGAGCTGTCCCCAGCTCTGTTTTAAATTTGGAGGCAGGTTCTCACTAAATTGAGCAGGCTAGCTTCACACTTTTGAGATTTTCCTCAGTCTCTCAAGTACCCAGGATCACAGGCATGTGCCACTAAGGCCAGCATTTTTGTTAATTTGAGGTACCAACTTGACTGGATTAAGAGATAACTTGATGGCTGGTAAAGCATTATTTCTGGGTGTGTCTGTGAGGGTATTTCCAGTGGAGATTAGTGTGTGAGTCAGTAGATTGAGTGGATAAATTCCATTCTTAATCCCCCCCATTGAGGGGAAGGATAAAATTGAAAGGCAGAGGAAAGGTGAATTTGTTTTTTAACTCTCCTGGAGTTGGAATACTTTTCTTCTCAGACTTGGACTGAGCCACTCTACTGACATCCCTGTGTTGCCAGCTTGTAGATGTCTGTTACGGGACTTCTCGGCCTCCTTGATCCTGAGCCAATTCCCTTAATAAATCCCTTCATCTACTTATCTACCTTTCCATTCATCCTACCAGTTCTGTCTCTCCTGGGAACAGTAACTAATATGGTTGTGGGAAACCTCCCAGAGGAAGTAAACTTTAAGCCAAAACTTGAAGGATGAGTAGGATGTAGCCCAAGCACCCAACAGGTAAGAAAAAATATTTGGAAAAAAATTTGGAAAATCAATGTAAGTAAACAAATTCAAATTCAATGTGGCTGAAAATGTAAGAGAACAGTGAGAGAACTGAAGAGTAAAAAAGAGGCTAAAGATATTTAATGGATGTCTCAATTATAATAAATGCTTGGCAGAGTTCTTCACTTACTTCTTCCAGTCTTCCCAATCCATTTAAATGGTATTGCAATTCATCCAATTGCTCAGGACAAAAATCTTAACAAGCTTCCTTGAGACCTCTCCTCAAGGACCACAACAAATCAATAAATCCTATCAGCCCAAACTTCAAAATCCTAAATCCAACTACACCACCTTTTTCCTATAACCTCAAGACACCATCAAGACATTCAGACTACTGTAACAGTAGTCTCTGGCTTCCACTATTACCCTCCAAAATTAATTCTCCATTTTTATCCATTCAGCAGCCAGGGCCTTTTAAAAGTGCAAATCACATCACTTCCCTGTTCAAAGCCAGCAGCTATCCAACATGATCCCCAGCTTTTAATAAAATTCAAGCCAAATACCAAAACTAAATGCTTCCAAACCATTTATAAGAGCAGTCCATTACCTCTGACATCTTGTCCTACCACTCTCCCATTTGCTCACTAGTTCTAGGTGAAAGTTGGCTTTCTTTCTGTCCTTGATCACATCCCTAAGCTTATTCTTACTTGTGGGCCTTTCACTTGTAGTTTCCTAGGCCGACAATGGTCTTATCCCAAATACTGTATGTCTCTAGGCTCTGTTTAAGATTTATTTCCTCAGAAGTCTTTCCTGACTATCTCATCCTACCCTATAGCCACTACTCCACCAATACATCATTCTCAATATTCTGCTTTATTTTTCTTCCTAACAGTAAACACTTGACATTTTTAAATTAATTTTTAAACTTATATATGACGGTGGAATGCATTACAATTCTCATTACACATATAGAGCACAATTTTTCATATCTGTGGCTGTATACAAAGTATATTCACACCAATTCATATCTTCATAAATGTACTTTGGATAATAATGTCCATCACATTCCACCATCATTTCAAACCCCATGCCCCCTCCCTTCCCCTCGGCCCTATATAGAGTTCGTCTATTCCTCTGGGGCTTCCCCTCTCTACCCCACTATAAATCAGCCTCCTTATATCAGAGAAAACATTCAGCATTTGGTTTTTGGAGATTGGCTAACTTCACTTAGCATTATATTCTCCAACGGCCTCCACTTACCTGCAAATACCATCATTTTATTCTCTTTTATTGCTGAGTACTATTCCATTGTGTATATATGCCACATTTTTTTTTATCCATTCATCTATAATACTTGAATTTTATATAGCTGGTTTACTTTTTTTTTTTTTTTTTTTTTTTACTCAGACTTTCCCAACAGGATGTAAACTTCACTAGCTCAGGGACTTTGCTGCATCCCCAATATCTAGGGCACTATCTAGCATACAGTAGAAGTTAAGTATTCAGAGAATAAAAAATTTTAAATAAACAGTGTTAAGGCTATGAGGAGCCACTATTGATGCATTAAGGAATTTACAATTTACTTTAAAGACACGAAAAGCCCTTAGAAGTGAGACGGGATGGCCTGACACTGTGCTATGATAAGTATGAGAAATACACTACACAGTATTTCTCTGTCAACAAATTTGTCTTTTCCACTATCTTTCTCTGTCAAGAACGCTATCAAGCATCCCTATAATCTCTGTTGGAATGAAGGTCATCCCATTTGGTGACCTGGGATTCCCAGTTGTACTTTCTTCTGGCACAGCAGTATACCTTTTAAATATTAGGGAAACTCCAAGGTTCAAACACTGCCGACAAACCTTATCATTGAGCACTAGTAACCAGAGGGAGACCCGGGCCGTGGCCCGGGGGGCGGGAACACCAGAAAATGCCGGTCACCACGAAAGAGAGCAAGCTTTCTGGGCTAGTGTCCAGAACACGCAGAAGCGGGCAGCCAGGAAACCCGGGGGCAGAAGACAGACCCACACCTGCGGCCTTCCTAGTGGCCCCGCAGGGAAGAGGCCGGCAGAGGAAAATCGGCCTGCCCGGGACTCTACGGCCTGGTCGGGCCGGTGTTCCGCCCTTTCACCTCCCCCCAAACCTGGAGGCAACTCGGCAGACACTCACGCAGGCCAGGTCTCCGAGCGTGAGTGGCCGGGGACACGGCGGTGGAGAGGGTACTCAGAGTCCTAACCCCCGGCTGAAGGCCGAGCCACAGCCGGACCACGGGGGCCGCCATGCTGCGAGAACGGAAAGCGAGAGGAGGAAAAAAGTCTTCCTCGCCCCCAAGGGGCGGATCTGGGCTACGGAACGCCTTCCCGCCAGCCTGGCCCCGCCCCCGGGAAGGGGATGCTGGCTCCAGCGCCTGCACACTCAAAGACCCAGTCTGAAGTGCAGGGAGATGTCCCCAAATAGAAAAAAGTAATAAAAAGAGAGAAACGATTTTTAAAAATCAAGTTAGTTAGTTCAAAAACAATTGCGAATAAGGCCCATAAAGGATTGGGGAATTGTGACTCACACGGGGCAGATGTATTCTGGATGGGATTCTCAAAATAGGAGTCAGGCCATCTACTCCCGGGCCCCAATTTGCAATGGCTGCTTGCAACACTTTTATTAAAGTCTTCAAGTAGTGCAAGTGATTTGTGATAAGGGGAGGGCGACGTTATCCTCTTGTAGTTAAAAGTATAGCTTCCTGCAGATTTGGCATGCTGTGAGCACTGTGTGTGTATAGCCTATAACTCTTAATGATTTGGTTAGTTTGTCAGATAGCATTAGAATTACAAAGTAAGAACTCACTTGAACATAGAACATAGCGTACTTTTTTTTTTTTTAATATTTGTTTTTTTGTTTTTTTTTTTTTTGTAGTTGTACACAATACCTTTATTCATTTATTTGTTTTTCTAATGTGGTGCTGAGGATTGAACCCAGGGCCTTGTGTGTGCTAGGTGAGTGCTCTACCACTGAGCCACAACCCTAGCCATAGTGTACTTTTAATGACCTAATCCTTCCTACTCTAGGACAGATTAATACTAGAGCCTTAATTAAATTATCCAGTATTTTTTATTTTTTTGGTTTTATTGATTTTGTTGATTTTATTTTTTTAAATACATGACAGTGGAATGCTTTACAATTCTTATTACACATATAAGTACAATTTTTTCATATCATTGTATACAGAGTATATTCATGCCAATTCATGCCTTTATATATTTACTTTTTTTTGCATTACAATTCTTATTACACATATATACCACAATTTTTCATATCTCAGTTTATATATAAAGTATGTTAACACCCAATTCGAGTCTTCATATATGTACTTTGGATAATGATGTCCATCACATTCCACAGCCCTTGCTAATCCCCTGCCCCCTCTTTCCCTCCCTCCCCTCTTCCCTATCTAGAATTTATCTAATCCTCCTATGCTCCCCCTCCCTACCCCACTATGAGTCAGCCTCCTTATATCAGAGAAAACATTCAGCATTTGTTTTTTGGGGGGATTGGCTAACTTCACTTAGCATTATCTTCTATGATTTATTCTTTTAATGCTATATATATATCTCACATTTTTTTTATCCATTCATACACTAAAGGGCATCTAGGTTGGCTCCAAAGTTTAGCTATTGTGAATTGTGCTGCTATAAACATTGATGTGGCTGTGTCCCTGTAGTATACTGTTTTTAAGTCCATTGAGTATACTCCGGGGAGAGGGATAGCTGGGTCAAATGGTGGTTCCATTTCCAGATTTCCAAGGAAATCTCCATATTGCTTTCCATATTGGCTGTACCAATTTGCAGTCCCACCAGAAATGTATGAGTATACCCTTTCCCCACATCCTCTCCAACATTTATTGTTGTTTATCTTCATAATAGCTGCCGTTCTGACTGGAGTGAAATGATATCTTAGAGTAGTTTTGATTTGCATTTCTCTGATTGCTAGAGATGATGAGCATTTTTTCATATATTTGTTGATTGATTGCATATCCTCTTCTGAGAAGTGTCTGTTCAGGTCCTTGGCCCATTTGTTGATTGGGTTATTTGTTTTTTGGTTTTTGAGTTCTTTATATATCCTAAAGATTACTGCTCTATCTGATGTGTGAGGGGAAAAAATTTGCTCCCAGGATTTGGGCTCTCTGTTCACCTCACAGATTGTTTCTTTGCTGAGAAGACACTTTTTAGTTTGATTCCATCCCATTTATTGATTCTTGGTTTAATTCTTACACTATAGGAGTCTTATTAAGGAAGCTGGGGCCTAATCCCACATGATGAAGATTAGGGCCTACTTTTTCTTCTATTAGACATAGAGTCTCTGGTCTAATTCCTAGGTCCTTGATCCATTTTAAGTTTTGTGCATGGTGAGAAATAGGGGTTTAATTTTATTTTGTTGTATATGGATTTCCAGTTTTCCCAGCACCATTTGTTGAAGAGGCTATCTTTTCTCCAGTGCATGTTTTTGGCACCTTTGTCTAATATAAGATAATTGTAATTTTGTGGGTTAGACTCTGTGTTCTCTATTCTATACCATTGGTCTACCAGTCTGTTTTGTTGCCAATACTATGCTGTTTTTGTTACTATTGCTCTGTAGTATAGTTTAAGGTCTGGTACAGTAATGCCACCTGCTTCACTCTTCCTGCTTAGGATTGCTTTAGTTCTTCTGAGTCTCTTATTTTTCCAGATGAATTTCATCATTGCTTTTTCTATTTCTATGAGGAATGTCATAGGGATTTTGATTGGAATTGCATTAAATCTGTATAATGCTTTTGGTAGTATGGTCATTTTGATAATATTAATTCTGCCTATCCAAGAACAAGGTAGATCTTCCCATCTTCTAAGGACTTCTTGGATTTCTCTATTTAGGGTTCTGTAGTTTTCATTATATAGATCTTTCACCTCTTTTGTTAAGTTGATTCCTGAGTATCTTTTTTGGGGGGAGGGGCTATTGTGAATGGGGTAGTTTTTTTCATTTCCCTCTCAGCAGCTTTGTCACTGATATACAGAAATGCCTTTAATTTATGGGTGTTGATTTTATATCCTATTACTTTTCTGCATTCATTTACTAGTTCTAGAAGTTTTCTGGGAGAGTTTTTGGGTCTTCTAGGTGTAGAATCATATCATCATTAGCAAATATTGCTAATTTAAGTTCTTCTTTTCCTATACATATTACTTTGATTTCATTTGTCTGCCTAATTCCTCTGGCCAGTGTTTCAAGAACTATATTGAATAGAAGTGGTGATAGGGGGGGCATCCCTGTCTTGTTCCAGGTTTTAGAGGGAATGCCTTCAATTTTTCTCTATTTAGAATGATGGTGGCCTGAGGCTTAGCATAGATAGCCTTTACGATGTTGAGATATGTTCCTATTATCCCTAGTTTTTCTAGTGTTTTGAATATAAAGGGGTGCTATATTTTGTCAAATGATTTTTCTGCATCTATTGAGATGATCATATGATTCTTATCTTTAAGTCTATTGATGTGATGAATTACATTTATTGATTTCCGTATGTTGAACCAACCTTGCATCCCTGAGTTGAATCCCACTTGATCATGGTGCACAATCTTTTTGATATGTTTTTGTATTTGATTTGCTAGAATTTTATTGAGAATCTTTGCATCTATGTTCATTAGAGATATTGGTCTGCAGTTTTCTTTCTTTGATGTGTCTTTGACTGGTTTTGGGATCAGGGTGATATTGGCCTCATAGAACCCCTGTTTTTTATTAAGCAAGTTACAAAATTATTATAGCAAGAACAACTGGGAATAAACACAACTGATTCTTGGTAATAATATCTATCTTATGCAGTATAAAGAATAAAGCATGAATCCCAACTACTTGGTAAGCACACAACCATTAGAACATGGGGGAATGCATGTGTCTCACAGTATTGTAGCTATGAGCATTAAATGTGTCATGGGAACCATTCAGTACATATGTGTGTTCATGGGGGGATAAATGGCATGAGATGGATAAGTATCTGTATTAACTAGCATCCTCATCTTTTATGATCTCTTACCATCTCATTATTGCTCTAAAGTAGAAGCATGGAATATTAGTTTTTTAGGATTATAACAAAGTACCACAGACTAGGTGACTTAGAAGGACATAAACTTATTGTCTCACAGTACTGGTACCTAGAAATCCAAATTCCAGGTGTCCAAAGAGTTAGTTCCTTCTGAAATTTCTAAGGGAGAATCTGTTGTATGTTTCTTTCCTAACTTCTATACTTGCCAGCAACCTTTAGTATCCCTGACTTGTGGAAACATTAGACCAACACCTGCCTCTGTCTTCACATGGTGTTTCCTCTCCTCATTTTAAAGATTGGAAGCATGGCCCTTTTACTAAGATGGATGTGGGGTGTGAATGCAATCTCAGGCAAATTCATCTAACTTCTCTGAGCTTTAGTTTCAAGGAAAAGGTTAACAGTAATATCTTCCTTGTCCTGGTTGTTATGAAGTGAGATACATTTCAGAAGACATAGAATAAATGGTGGTCACTGGAATTAAACTCAGGGTCAATGCAATAGCCTCTTTTTCTCTATCAAATTTGTATATTTTAGTACATAAGTGCATATAAATCTAGTGGCAAAAAGAGTATGATCATATTCAGAGAATTCTCAATTTATAAGCAAGATGTTAAGAGACCTAGATTCACCAGATATAGTGGTACAGGCCTGTAATCCCAGTAGCTCAGGAGGCTGAGGCAGGAGGATCTCAAGTCAAAGCCAATTTCAGCAATTTAGTGAGATGCTAAGCAGCTCAGTGAGACCCTGTGTCTAAATTAAATACAAAAAAGGGCTAGGTATGTGGCTCAGTGGCTGAGTGCTCCTGGGTTCAATCTCCAGTACTGAAAAAAAAAAAATAGAACTATATCCCTATTCTACTTTGTTATGATTTCTTTTTGTTTTTTATCTTTCTTTAAGTCTAAAGAGGCTAGATATGACCAGAGCTAGAGGAGTAAAAAATACTTTTTATTATTTTCCCCAGTATAGTATAGTAAATCAAGTATAGTAAATTTTATTCTATACTAAAAATTAAAATTTCATTTGTAAGACTATAAATAGGGTATAATATCTATCTTATGCAGTATAAAGGATAAAGCATGAATCCCAACTACTTGGAAGGCTGAGACAGGATGATAGAAAGTTCAAAGCTATCTGCACCACTTAGTGAGACCCTGTCTCAGATGTGGTGGTGCATGCTTGTAATCACAGGTACTTGGGAAGCTGAGACAGGAGGATCACCGGTTTGAGACCAGCCTGGGCAATTTAGTGGGACCCTGTCTCAAAAAAAAAAAAAAAAAAAGAGGGGTGGGAGGGGAGAAGGAGTAAGAGAAAAATGTGGTGTAAAGGGTAAAGCTTGCATGTAGGAGTTACTAAGAATTATATAGTTTTTCAGATGAAAGGATCTTGAAGGTGCAGTTACTTACTCATGATAAAAATATTTTCTTCAAACTTTTCAACCAAATAATCTAACATTTTATAGAAGCCAGGCTGTTTTTTGTTTGTTTGTTTGTTTGTTTTGGGGTTTTGCAAATGGCCTACTCTTAAAGGGACCTTTGCAGTGGAGAATGGGGAGGTGGGCAGCATGAAGAGGAATGAGGGAGGAGGTACTGGGAACAGAAATGGAGAAATTATATTCCCCGCATGTGTGATTACTTCAGAATGAACCCTACTATTATATATAGCTATAATGCACTAATAAAAACATTAAAAATGTGGAAGTCATAAAAGATAAACTCTAAATGCTAAACTAAAAATCAATCCATGTAAGACAATTTGTGTAAGTATGTAATATGTGCTAATTGTTTCAAAAAACTGTAAATATATATACCTGCAAATGGATATGGACCAGCTCTGGAAAGCCACATAAATACTGACAGCAATAACTGCCTCTGCAGGAGGAGACTGGGAGAGTTACACTGGAAGTCCATATTTTTTGTGTATAATTACCTATTTTCAAAAATATGAATCAACTATTTTGCACTGATAAAAAAGGGGGGCTATGCTTGGCTTAATGCTCTGCTATCCCTGACAAAATTCTTAATAACTTTTTTAAAAAGGAGCTCCGCATTTTCAATTTGCATAGAGCCCTGCAAGTGATATAGCCAAATCCTGTATAGAATAGTTTTAAATATAAAGTTTTTATTTTTTTACAATGTGTTTTTCCTATATTTAAAAGCTGGATTAATGCAGTGAGAGCTACTTTTAATGGATGCTAACTTCTTTATAAAAACTGTGTGAGGGCTGGGATTGTAGCTCAGTGGTAGAGCACTTGCCTCACACATGTGAGGTATTGGGTTCAATACTCAGCACCACATAAAAATAAATAAAAAGATATTGTGTCCATCTACAACTAAAATATATATAATATATATTTTAAAAAATTTAAAAAATTGTGTGAGCATATTTGTAAATATTTACAAATTTAGTAGACAATATGAAAATATACAGGTATAAGGATGGACCTTGTATATGCTTTGGATGTGAGACGGCCCCCCAAAGCTCCTGTTAAGGAGAATATTCAGAGGTGAAAAGAGTAAATTATGAGAGCCGTAACCTAATAAGTTCATCCTAGTTTGAATGGGCTCACTCGGTGGTATCTGTAAGCAGGTGGGACATGGCTGGAGGAGTTGGGTCACTGGGGGAGTGCCCTGGGAGTGTTACTCATCCTGCAGCCCCTTCCTCTATCTCAGTTTCTTGACCACACCATGGGATGGATGAGCAGTTTTCCTCCTCTGAGACCTTCCCCATGATGTGCTGCCTCATCTTGGGCCCAGAACAAGGGAGTTGTTGTGTATGTTGTCTATGGACTGAGACCTCTGAAAACCTGAGCCCAAATTAAACTTTCCCTCCTTTAAGTTGTTCTCATTGGATATTTTGGTCACAGCAACACAAAAACTTATGACAACAAAAGGAGGGGTCCTTTGATTTTTATATCCCCTTTTCCTCCTTATACATTTCTGGTTATTATATGGTTCTTCTGTTGCCATGGTAGCCAACTGTCTCAGAACATAGATTTCTCATAGTTGTGCTGCTTCTTAGCCACTTGAACCAAGGACCTGAACGAGTTCAGACATCCCTCGTTCGTGCCTCTGGAGTTTGCAGCATCTGTTTCATGTGGAAACCCTCAGAGATGGGTGTGTCAGACTGCAATGTGTGTGTGTATGTGTGTGTGTGTGTGTGTGTGTGTGTGAGAGAGAGAGAGAGAGAGAGAGAGAGAGAGAGAGAGAAGAGAGAAATTGAGAGGAGAGACAAATTGAGAGGGAGAGAAATTGAGAGAGAGAGGATGAGAGAGAAAGGGGGAGAGAGAACGGTTGTATACGTGTGCTTTTCCCCACTTACTTGCCAGGGGATCATGGAAAATGCTAATCTAAAGAAGCCATCAGATGATGGGAGGACAGGCATTTAAATAGCTGTACTCTTTCTAGAAAGATACTTAGAATCAATGATTATAAGACTTTAATGTAGTTGTGATCTTTGGTCCAATAATCCAACCTATAAGACTACAAAAAGAGAGATAGAGATTTATGGATAAGGGGGTTTACTGTCATTAATACAACCATTGTTAATGGTTTTAATACTCTAAGGGTCATTGACAGCTAAATAATGGTCATTAATGGTGGTCACCTAAGAGTAATTAATGAGAAAGTAGTTAAGAATTACAGAATAGCCATGTGTGTTTCTTTTAGGCTGTGCCATGACCTAATTTCTGTATATGTATGTATATATAGAGAAAAAGAACTCTTTTATTGATGGTTATCATTATCTCTGGATGAGGTGAGATCGTAGGGGCAGTGATTTCCTTCTTCCTGCTTTCCAAAATTGTTTAAATTATATACAACCATCTTTTAGGATAGGAATTTTTTGAAGTGTAATAAGAAAAAATATGAGAGGTATCAGATGGAGATGATCAGTACAGAGGGTTCTTATACCATAAGTTTAGAAAGAGAAAGGCCTGTCTCTTCTGCCCTTAACTGGAGACTGCAAACATAGGATGTGCTTCTGCCTTAGTGGGATAGTTCTGAATGGGAATTCTTGCCAAATTACATGACTGTCTTACCAATATCACCTATTAATGTTTCTCTTTTGAAGTTTCCTGAGTTTGTTGAGACGGTTTTTGATACCTTAAACAACATGGATGACTCATCCTCTACTAATAAATATGATGAAAAAGAGGACGAAATTTCTGATTCTAAATCAGACCCAAGCACCTCTGAACACTATTTAGCCTTGGAGGACAGCATTGGCTATGAGAACATTGTCACCGATGACAATGTTGTCACCGATGACAACGTTGTCGCCTATGACAACGTTGTCGCTTATGACAACGGCATTGCTTATGACAACGGCATTGCCTATGACAACGGCATTGCCTATGACAACGGCATTGCCTATGAAAACACCACTGCTAGTGAGGCTGCCGAAGCCCCTGAGATTGCTACTGCCTATGATAATGCCAATCCTTCTGAAAACAACAACATTGCCTATGAGGGCATAGCGCCCTACGAAGGCGTCATTTCATCTAGCTCTTCCTCCCACTACTTCCCGCCTGTCCATGGGTCATGGGAGACTGAAAATTTAAGTATCCCCACTGAGATAAGTGATCAAGATTTGGACAAGCCAGAGAAAATCTGCAAACAATATATCGCCAAATTATTGGATGCTCTAAACCTTGACCGTGAAGACAACAAAAACCAGGAGAATGAGTTCTTAGGAAAAAAGGATGAAAATCTGAACACGGAGAAGCTATGCAAACTACTCATTACTCTGATCTTCGATACTGTTACAGGCTCTAACGACGAAAACTCACCAATTACGTTGGAACTAAAGGAAGAAATCAAAAAGTTAGATAAAAACCAGAAGGAGAAGGTAAAACAAACTATCTCCAAACTCTCTGATGTATCACAGAAACTTAAGGAACTTCTAGAAGATGAAAAAGATGACAGTGAAGCCACTGAAGATGTCCAGCTGTCCACCGGCACTCCATCCCATGTAAGTATGGACAGTATTGAAGAAAATGAAAGTTCTGAGGATATATTAGAGTGGGAAGCACCAGAGAAAGAACACAGCGACCAGTTTCTAAAAGTACCTTCTAGGCTTGATGAAGAAGAAAATCCTGAGGTGAGCACTGAGCCGCATCACTGCAGAGCAAGAAATAGGCCCGGTGGGGGGTCAGGTTAGCCAGCATAGAGTCATGGTACCTCATGTGAAGCAGATGTGGACCCCAGTGTCTGAGGAGATAAGCAATGGGAGAGAGACTACAGTAAGGAAAGGAGCCAGGAAAGAGATGTAGGGAAAATGCCAAGGAGCACTGAGGGGGGAGGCAAGAGTGGGAAGGAGCAAAGAGAAGGACTAATGATCATACAAGTAAGTGTGTGTGTGTGTGTTTTAAGTATTAATGAGTACTGAAACTTTGCATTTACAGTTAGGCTATTCTTGGTAAAAAATAAATTAGATTTCCATAAATGAGTAAATAATGACTTCATTGCTGCTGGCATTACCTAGATCTAATTCATCCATTTTCTCTTGGCAGATAACAAGCCAGGAGAGTTGCCCTGAAAAGGATCCTTCAGGGTCACCGAAGCAACCAGTGGAGACAGAGATTCCTACCGACACGGAGACTACAGATTGTCTGAATTTCCGATCCATTGGCAAATGGTTCAGGAAGCATTTTTTTCCCTGTGTTCAGGGGAGAAGGAACACTGAGAGGGCAAGCCAGATCCCTGGTGAGCAGGCACCAAAGAGACATTTCCGTAGAAACAAGAAAGTTCACCCTGAAGAATCCCTCAGTTAGACACCCTATTGAACTCAGATAGTTCATGGTTTTATGTATTAAAGAGATATTTCTGTGCCGCAGCCTGGCTGGGCACAATCAGGAGCCACTTGTCAAAAGAAACTAACTTTATTTTTAGAACCACACACGCCAAACAAAACAGCCTCTCAGGAAAAACCCTCAGAGCCTCAACTGCCACCACCGGCTTTCCACAAGCCTCTCTCTCCCACACAAGCTTCTCTCCACCTCCCACAATCCTCCTGCTCTTGAGGCCGATTGGCTGGGTCACGTGGGCGGAGCCAAAAAAGTCCCCCAATGAGCAGCTCCGTGGTCTGAAAGGGCAGGGAAACAGTCCAATGAGCATCACCGCAGAGGAGCCAATCAGCTAGATGTTGCTGGGGCCGAGGAGCCAATCAGCTAGATGTTGCTGGGGCCGCTGTGAGCCAATCATCAGCCGGCAGCTGGAAGTTTGCTGGCAGCTGGAAGTTTGCTGGGGCCCCTTCGGCTGTGGCTCTCAACATCTCCCCCTCTCTGTTTAAACAACAAGCATGTGGCTTAGGGACCGTGCCTGCCTTAGGTTGTCCAATAGTACATATGGTCCTTAGGTTGGTACCATTGCAATTGGATCTTACCCGTCACTGACTACCGGTCCAGTATACAGCCACACCTGTGGAGAGGTCTTTGTACCAGCGGGGGGGTGAGGTTCTTTGCCTCACCTCTGTTGGCCCCCAAATTTTAGCTGGACGATCATGACAAGCAGAAGGGAGGAAGATACACCAAGCCAATTGACGGCTCCTTTTGGAAAAATTGTACCACCGATGACATCATCAGCAAAAATACCCCAACACTACCACAAGTCGCTGCACCAACAGATAGTTCACAATGCATACAGGTGAGCTCACAATGTGTCCAGGCAAGTTCTGCAAGCAGTTCAGTGATGGCTATTGTAGAAGCTGTAGATTGGTTTTATCTTTGACTTCACCAGCACTGGGATGAAGATAGGAATTCTGGCAATAATGGCTAAAGAAAAAATTATGTAACATTACAGAAGGCACTAAAAGAAAACAATTTTCTTAACAATTTACATTATCTTTAAGAGAATTATTAAATATAATGAAAAGGAAAGGTGAAAGTAAACAAACAGATCTGTTAACCTTCTTTTGTGTTCACATATTAAAACAATCTTTAACAGCTGTTTACCCAATTAAATTAAACCATTTAAATCACGTGAATTAAAAAAAAATATTTGGATCCATTTTATCATGAGCGCTCATCATATATGATATATGGACATACATACATTCAAACATATAACACAAAACACAAGTGTGCACACATAATATAATACATACAACACATAACATTATAGTAAAGGCCTTATAACTTTTTACAGGTGAAATCTCCATTGCAATGTTTAAAAACTCTATAGTCAAAAAATAGAACTGATCAGCAAAACATTAACCTAGGTCTGTATGAGCTCAAAAAACAAAATAGAACTTCATGATATGGCAAAGGGCAATAATAAAATAGATATTGAAAAAAGCATCCTGGTTCTGTTGCAGATGTAAGAATAGCCAAACTGGAGTTTTGGATATCAGTTGTTATGGATTTGAGCCAAATCATCTTCTTTTTGGTCTGTAGAAATCGCTTTAGTTAATCTTTCTGGAATCCAAATCGGCTGCTGTTCTCCCTGTGGAAACACATAAACAGACCCCCGACTCCAGACAATCACTGGGTCAGGACCTTGGTTAATCTCTCTGGAATCCAAATCGGCTGCTGTTCTCCCTGTGGAAACACACAAACAGACCCCCGACTCCAGACAATTACTGGGTCAGGACCTTTCCATTGTCCTGTTAGAATATCCTTCCAAAGTACCTTGGGCTTATGTACATTTTTTGGACACATATGCCTTTCCGCAGCACTAAGTCCTGATGAATCCAAATTTAAAAAGTTTAGAGTAAAAAGGGTTATTTTAAGTTTATCTTTGGGGAATATATACCCCTTCCCAATTCCTTCTTTTTGCTTTAATAAGTACATTTTAATAGTTTGATGAGCTCTTTCAACTATGCCTTGTCCCTGTGGATTGTATGGGATTCCTGTTATATGAGTAATGCCAAATGTTGAGCAAAATTGTTTAAAAGAGGTAGAAGTATAACCAGGGGCATTATCTGTTTTTAACTGTTTTGGAACACCCACAGTGGCAAAATTTTGTAAGCAATGAGCTATAACATCTTTAGTTTTTTCTCCGGCATGAAGGGAGCCCATCAAAAATCCAGAAGAAGTATCAACTGTAACATGCAAATATTTTAATTTTCCAAATTCTGGCAAGTGTGTGACGTCCATCTGCCAAATATGGTTAGGTATCAATCCTCTAGGATTGACTCCAAGATTAACTTGTGGTAAAAAGGTCACACAATTTTGACATTGTTTTATTATTTGTCTAGCTTGTTCCTTAGTTATTTTAAAACGCTTTTGTAAAGTATTAGCATTGACATGGAACTTTTTATGAAAATTTATAGCTTCTTCTAGTGTAGAGAAAATATGTATGTCATGTGTAGTTTTATCTGCTAAATCATTGCCCAAACTAAGGGCTCCAGGCAATCCTGTATGTGCCCTGATATGTCCTATAAAGAATGGATCTTTTCTGTCCCAGATTAGACTTTGTATAGTGGAAAGCAAAGAGAAAACAGTAGAAGAAGGGGAAATCCTACCAGCATCTTCAAGAGATACTATAGCATTAACTACATACTGACTATCAGAAAATAAATTAAATACAGAATCTTTAAACATCACAAAAGCTTGTAAAACTGCATTAAGCTCTACCTTTTGAGCTGATTGTTTGGGTACTAAAAATGTAAAAGTTTGATCAGGGGTAACTACTGCTGCTGTACCATTATTTGACCCATCAGTGAATATATTTGGAGCATTCATGATAGGTGTTTTTCTTGTCATTTTTGGAAAAATTACAGGATGCAATGACCAAAAAGACAATAAAGGATTAGATGGTAAGTGGTTATCAAATGAAACATTAGATTTGCACATGATTATTGCCCAAGTATTTAACTCATTAGCTAACTCATCAATTTGATTCATAGTATATGGAGTAATAATTTTATTGGGAGAAATTCCAAACACTCCCTTTGCTGCTTTTATTCCTTTGAGTATTAATTGTCCTACAGCCTCAGGATACCTAGTAAGAATAGTGTTAGGAGAATAAGATAAATGTATCCATAATAATGGACCTTCTTGCCAAAATACTCCTGTAGGAATATTTTTTGTTGGTAGTACAATAAATAATAAAGGCAAACTTATATCAATTCTATCCAAATGCATATTTTCCATATATGTTTCAATGATTTTTAATGCCTTTCTTGCTTCAGGCGTTAACATTCGGGGTGAATTTGGATCTGATGGACCTTTTAGGATATCAAATAAAGGTCCCAACTCTCCTGTTGGTATACCTAAATAAGGCCTTATCCAATTTATGTCTCCTAATAACTTTTGAAAGTCATTAAGTGATTTGAGTTGATCTACTCGTATTTGAATTTTTGGTGGACGGACCATGGTTGAGGATAATAGAACTCCTAAATAATTAATTGGAAAATTTAATTGTACTTTATCTATTGCTATCTCTAGATTATAATTTTTTAATAAGTTTGTAAGTGTGGCATAACATTCTAGCAATGTGTTTTTATCTTTGTGTGCTAATAATACATCATCCATATAGTGAAATATTTGTAGTTCAGGATTTTGATTTCTAAGTGGCTGGATTACTTTGTTAACATAAATTTGACACATAGTTGGGCTGTTAGCCATCCCTTGAGGGAGTACTTTCCATTCATATCTCTGATCAGGACCTTCATGATTCAGTGCAGGGATAGTAAATGCAAAACGTGGACTATCCTCAGGATGAATTGGAATTGAAAAAAAACAATCTTTAATATCTATAACTAAAACATACCAGGTTTTTGGCAAAGCAGACAATTGAGGAATCCCTGATTGAGCAGGTCCCATAATAACCATCTCATTATTAATGGCTCTTAAATCTTGCAATAATCTCCATTTACCAGATTTCTTTTTGATGACAAAAATGGGAGTATTATGGGGAGATACAGAAGGTTGTATATGTCCTTCTGCTAATTGTTGTTTGACCAGGTCATGGGCTGCTTGTATCTTTTCTTTAGTCAGGGGCCACTGAGGAACCCATACTGGTCTTTCTGATTTCCAAGTAATTTTTATTGTCTCAGTGGCCCTTTCTGAAAATCCAACCCATGTCTGTCTGTTCCTTGATCTATTTGTATTGGTGCTGCTATACCTTGTTCTTGTTTTTCTAATCTTTTTCCTTTCCTAAAACCTTGTCTAGTCATAATAGTGGGTGCATTTTGGTTGATGTTATTTGTTAATGTCAAACCTAATTGATCTAGGACATCTCGTCCCCATAAATTTACGGGAAGATGATCCAATACATATGGCTGTATAGTTCCTTCACATCCTTCAGGATCCTTCCAATCTAATACCATTGCACTTCTATGGGGATTAGTCGCCACTCCTAGGCCTCGAAGCGTTTGAGTGGCTTGTTGTAATGGCCAATGTTTTGGCCATTCTTGACGAGAGATGATGCTAAGGTCTGCACCTGTATCCAGTAGCCCATTAAATTCATGTCCTTGAATATTTAGTTTTAGCATGGGGCGAGAATCTAAATTTAAAGAAAGCATAGCCCAATCTACACCTGTGGAGCCTAATCCCTTGGAACCTCTTTCTACAGTACGACTGGAAAATTTATCATGTAGGCTGGGTATTATTAGTAACTGTGCTATTCTATCTCCTGGTGAAATTACTGATATACCCTTTGGAGAACTGGCTATAATTTTTATTTCACCTTCATAATCGGGATCAATTACCCCAGGACTTATCATAAGTCCTTTTAGAGTAGAAGAGCTGCGTCCCAATAATAAGCCTACTGTTCCTTTGGGAAGAGGTCCTTTCACCCCTGTGGGAATGATTTGAACTCCCATCTCTGGAGTTAGTACTGCTCTGGCGGAGGCGCAGATGTCCAACCCTGCGCTCCCTCTGGTTTGTCTGATGAGGGATCTGATGGACAATGTGTCCTGGGCACTACCCTGATGGGGTTGCTGGGTTCCTCCAGTGCTCCGTATATTTGTGGTTTTGGGCCCCGGAGCATTGGGCCCCCCTGTCCATTTTTTGGCAATGGAGCCCGATGCCTTTCTCCACGATATCGTGGATAAACACCTGGTCCTTGTTCGTTTTTTGATAATGGAGTACCCTCTATGGTGGTTTGAGAACGGCATTCATTAGCCCAATGTCTCCCTCTACGGCATCGTGGGCAAATACCTGGTATTCTACTCCTTTGATACCTAGTTTTGTTAAACCCTCCTCCAATGGGGCAATTCCTTTTAAAATGTCCTGTTTGTTCACAATTGTAGCATGTTCTTGGCCTGGCATCTAAAGCCTGTTTTACTGCAGCTGCCACAATTTGCCCTTGTTCATTAATGTCTCTGGCATCTAAAGCCTGTTTTACTGCAGCTGCCACGACTTGCTCTTGTTCATTAATGTCTCTACATAATTTAATATATGTGTTTAAATCTTCATGTTTCCATGGTCTAATGATATCTCTGCACCAACGATTCGCTTGCTCATAAGCCAGGTGTTTTAGTAATGGCATTGCTTGTTCTGTATTCCCAAAAACTCTGGTAGCTGTTTGAATAAGCCTATCTACAAATTCAGCATAAGGTTCATTAGCTCCTTGTATTACCTTAGATAATTGACCTTGTAAACCTCCATGTCCTTGTAAAGTCTTCCATGCCTTAATTGCATCTGCAGCAATTTGTGCGTATACACCAGGATCATATGCAATTTGTTGCTGCTGATCCTCATAAGGTCCCTTTCCTAACAACATATCTAGATTTCTCTGAGGATAACCAGCTGCTGCATTTCGCCTAGCCGTCTCCTTGCAAAATTCCTCATTGGCAACCTTCCATAACAGGTATTGTCCTCCATTTAGCACAGCTTTACACATATTAGCCCAATCTGCTGGCGTCATGTTCAAGTTGTTAATGGATTCGACCATGCTTACAGTGAAGGGTGCTTGAGGACCATAGGTTGTTACAGCCTCTTTTAGCTGCTTCACTGTTTTGAAATTTAAAACTTGGTAAAATCGCTGCCCTCCTGCCTCAAATACAGGGCATGTTAATATTTGAGATCTTGTCTCAGGATCCCAACTATCAACTGCGGGGGTTGGGGACCTCCCAGCATATGGAGGTGGCCTTGTTAGTTGGACACTTACGTCCTCTGGTGATAGAAAGGTGTTAGTAGCAGTCTCCTGTTGTAACTTTCCCCCTGATGGCTTTTTCTGTTTTACACTTTCTTTCTCTGTCTGACTAGCTTGAGAGGCCTTCTCTTTTACTTGAATCTTTTCCTCTGTCTGACTAACTTGAGAGACCTTCTCTTTTACTTGAATCATTATGTCTTCTTCTTCCTCTACCATTGTCTGAACTGAAGGCTTTGGACTAAGCAAACAAGATATGAACGTCCACAATGGCAATGTGCCAACTGGCAGAGTCCCTGGGCTTTTCTTTTCTATTCTTTTTAAATCTTCACCATGATGGTTCCATTGTGATATATTTAACAACTCCTCCTTAAAAAGCCATGGGCTACATTTTTGTATTGTATCAACGTATGCCCTGATTGTTCTTGATTTTACTGAGATGCCTCCTTCCTCTAACAATTTACTTAACACTCTTTCAGTTTGTTTTTTACTAATTTCTGATCCCGTATTTCTACTATAATACAACCCAACAAGATAACACCTAACAAAACTGAAACAGAGTGAAACAGAATTGGAACAACACAAAATCATTATAATAGCCTCCTGAAATGTCCATCCGTCCTTTCTCCCTATCTGTTCCTCAGATGTGAGTGGTTTTTCTTCCATCTTACACATCTCCAGGGACAGGCAACTTAAAACAAAAGTGAAACAAAATAACAAAAGAGGAATCTTAAAATGGCTACCCATCCTCTTGCCCTGCCCTCAGGGGCGAGCAGTTTCACTTACCCTCAGTCGCTCCCCGTGCGGCCCACCAAATGCCGCAGTCTGGCTGGGCACAATCAGGAGCCACTTGTCAAAAGAAACTAACTTTATTTTTAGAACCACACACGCCAAACAAAACAGCCTCTCAGGAAAAACCCTCAGAGCCTCAACTGCCACCACCGGCTTTCCACAAGCCTCTCTCTCCCACACAAGCTTCTCTCCACTTCCCACAATCCTCCTGCTCTTGAGGCCGATTGGCTGGGTCACGTGGGCGGAGCCAAAAAAGTCCCCCAATGAGCAGCTCCCTGGTCTGAAAGGGCAGGGAAACAGCCCAATGAGCATCACCGCAGAGGAGCCAATCAGCTAGATGTTGCTGGGGCCGCTGTGAGCCAATCATCAGCCGGCAGCTGGAAGTTTGCTGGGGCCCCTTCGGCTGTGGCTCTCAACATTTCTGTAGAAGCAAGATAATTCACCCTGAAGAATCTCAGTTAGGACACCCTATAGACTCTCATAGTTCATAGCCCCCATGGTTTTATGTTTTTTCAATAAACAAATGTTCTTATTAACCATGTCATCATCCTCTTTCATCATAACATCTTAGCCCAGAATGTATGTATGTTGCCTAGACAACCGAAATTCATTCTGGGAGGTTTTAGATAGTATCATGACTCTTAAAAGAAGGTATTCTTTTTCTCTCCTCTCCTCCCTTCTAACAGTGTTTTATCCTATTTTATATAATTTATTTTCTTCCAAGAAATATGTACAAGTGATTCCTGAATGAACGGAGACCTCTGTACACACACTCAAAACAATACCCATTCGCAGAGCTAGCCAGAGGTGGGCAACCTCCCACACATTAATTTTACTTAGAAAAGTATAGAACAGGCTTTATCTATACAAAGAGGAGGTTGAACAGAGATGCAAAGAACTGAACTGGCAAATCATTTAAAGGTGGGAGGGAGAACAGGAACAGGATGTTCTGTCCAGCAGGTATATAAATTAGTGGTAACTCTGTGATGTCACAGGCAGACATCAAACTTCTATGTCACCACACCCCAGACTAAGCTTCCTGGGCCCATTATGCTTGAAGTCCCTTCAAATGGAAATGAAGTGAATTATTATTTGTAATAGACATTCAGTTTTCCTGCTCTTATTCACATTCATTTTTTACTTACCCTTGTGATAATGTACAGCATCTTTCTGTTTTTCCAAATATAAGAAAAACACTGGCTACTTCATTTTCTCTGAATGGGTTAATCTGAGAGCAGGTTGCTGCTACCCTGTCTGCTGCTATACGTTGGGATCCTTCTAGATAGTCAACCTGGAGCATTTCTACCACTCACTTCCACCTCCACCCTTTCTTTACAGTCCCATAGAGAAACAAAGCATTTTAAGTATTTTACTATTAGGTTTTTGCTTTTTTTTTGTAAAGAAAGATAATATGCCAACTGTGGTGTGGTCTGTGGTTTCTTGTTTCCTGGGGATATTCTACATCCTCCCCATTCCTCTCCTCCTTCCCCACCCCCTGCCTACCTCCTCCTTTTCCTCCTCCCCCCCCTCCTCCTCCTTCGAGTGGGGTGGTAGAAAACTCTTTCCACCAAGGGGATTGTCCCTGTCAAGTTTAGAATGCAGCCAAAGGGAGAACAACTGTTGGCTTCCAACTATTTTTATCTATGGTCTCTGATTTCCTCTCTGACACTAAGAAACGATGCCAACTCTGGGAACTTCTTAACTATGACCACCAAATTTAGGGGGAGGGGTCACTGATCAGTCACCAAGCTGGCAAATACAGGCAATATCTAGAACAAATAGATCCACCTTGGACTCATGGAGGCTACAGACAAGTGCAGAAAACAATCAGATAATCAGAAGTATAACTATTAAATGCACATGATTCTCACACTCCATCAGTGGTGGAAACAAGTCTGCCTGAAACTTTACAAAAAAATAAAACAGCTTCCCCAGAGAGGTCCTACCATTGCAACACAGAGGAGGGACTTGGTTTGGAATGAAAATAAAACATGTACACAGCATACCACATATATAATGTCTAAACATTCCAAAAACTCTGTGAGGAAGACTTTATTTCATATGAAGCAATAACAAGTTAAAAATGGATTTGATGTTGGTAGAAGTGGTAGGTTGCAGGACTTGAAGTTTGATAGGCACTCAACTGGTAGAAACATTGTTGTGGGATTTTTTCCAAAAGTTTTCAAAAATACAGAAACTACTGTAAAAGTGAAGTAGAATATTTCCTGTATTTGGTTTTGCATGAACCACTGTCATATTCAGACAGAAGTATGCTGACCTTGTAAATAAAAAAATAAGAAAGGCTATATGCTTTATATGCTTAAAAACAAATAATTAACCAGCAACAGCCTGACTAAAGACCTTGGGGGAATTCAACAAATGATAAAATGAAGTTCATACCTGCAAGCCTAGAAGAAAGGGTGGCTTTCAAGACTGAATGAAACAATCAATACATAGGCAATTTTTTACAAGACTTCAACAGGGTTAGTTGTGATACAAAGGTAATAATTATTTATAACCTACTCCCTGGGGAAATTAGCATCAAATGACTAATTAAAAGACCATATACAGAAAACCAAATCAACCCAAGTATGTTTATCTCACATGAAACCCAGAGGTTTGTCCTTTAGTTTAACATCTGGTCCAAATGATTTTTCATTGATAAAATGGTGCTCACATGAGTATTGTACAGATAGTCTCACTTCCATATAAACCGAAAATGAGACTCTATCCTGCCTAGCTGGGTAAAGTTTTCACTTTGGTTCCCTTACAACATAGGTTTCAGAGGGCTAAAGGGTGTTACGGTTTGAATATGAGGTGTTTCCAAAAGCTTCTGTTAATGCAAAGATATTCAGAGATGAAAGGAATACATTATGAGAGTACGTAATCCGTCAGTATGACCGGACTCACTGGGTGGCAACTGCAAGCAGTGAGGTATGGCTAGAGAAGAGAGGTCACTGGAGGAATGCCCTGTAATGGTTGTTGTTCCTGCAGCCCTTCCCTCTCTCTCTGATTCCTGACCCTGCCATCCGCTGAGTAGCTTTTCTCCACTGGGCCCTTTCCCCATGTTGTGCTGCCTCACCTTGGACCCAGAGCAATGGAATCAGTCATCTAGAGACCGAGACCTCTGAAGCCATGAGCCAAATAAACTTTTCCTTCTCCAAGTTGTTCTTGTTGGGTGTTTTGGTTATGGTGATACAAAAGGTGATTGAAAGTAAAATTGGTACCAATAAATGGAGTTGTTCTGTGACTAACTTGACCATATAGTTCAGAAGCCTTTGGAAATGGTTGGCAGGATATAATTTGAAAAAGTTAAGAGATGCGAACTAGAAAAGCTGTAGAGCATTGTAAGCAGAACTTAATGGGTGATTCTGGTGGGAGTTCAGAAGACCAGAATTCCAACAGGAATGGCGTCTGTTGCACATGAGATTTCAGAGGGATATTAGGACTCAACTGGTAATTGGACTAGGGGATACTCATGGTATATTCTGGCAAAGAACTTGGCTATTTTTGCTGTGAGATTTGTGTGAAGCTGAATTTAAAAGTACGGGGCTAATGAATCCTGTGGAGAAAAGTTTAAGACAGCATAGCATTTGATTGGTGGCATGGATATTGTAGGTTGTGTTTAGCCCGGTTCTGTGAAAATCATGAACAGAAAGCAGAGCTAAAGGAGTTTAAAAACTTCCACTTGGCCAGAATGGTGCATGTAAACCTGGGGCCAAGGTAGTGTGCTTGTTGGAGAGATTATAGTGCTTAATGAGATGCTAAGTACTGTGCACAGAGACAGCAGGATGCCTATAAGGCATCTCAGGACTTTGTAAGACTGCACTTGCTACCTATTCCAGGCTACAGAAAATGAAATTCCTTTGAGACTGTGGGAGTGACTTGCTAATACAGGGGGCTTAGGAAGTGTTTAAACACGCTCAAGCCCTGCAGTAACTTAGAGGCCTCTGCAGGCCTGATCCCAGGGAGCAGGAGCTGGCAGCAGACCTTAGTGTCTTCCACATGATGTTGGTTCTACTGGAATTCAAAATACTTGAGTTAAGGGGTCATGGAGGCTTCCATTGAGATTTCAAAGGAATGCCTGGGAAGCAAGGCAAAATGTTGCAGGGTTGGATTCCCTGCAGGCTACGTTCAGGAGGCTGATTCATGAAGTTGTAAATGTGAAGCTGAAACCTGAATGAAGACCCTATGAATTAAGAGATGCCAACCACGTGGATGGTCTGCCAAGAAAACCCGGGGGCTGCAGAGACCCAGGTTAAAGAGAGCCCATTTGCAGTGAAACCAGCAAGGACAAAGGGGCAGTGCTGCCCAAGTCCTTTGAAAATATCATTTTGTATCCAAGCATGCTAGATGCTGTATGTGGAATTAAGGGACCTGTTTGCCCAGTGGGGTTTCAGTCTTGCTTTGGCCCCAACTCTTCTACCTATGCCCTTATTCCTCCCTTTTCAAATGGCAATGTTTATTTTGTGACACTATATATTGGATATAATGTAATCCGTTTTGGATTTTTTACAGGGGCTGACATCTGAGAGTTTGCCTTGAATCTCAGAGAAGATATTGGATGTAGACTGAACTTTAGGGTAGTGTCAGAGGCATTAAGTCTATGGGACTCTTGGAGATGAACTGAATGCATTTTGTACTGTAAGAAGGACATGAGCTATTTGGGAACAGGGGTAGATATTAGGGTATGGATATGAGATGTCCCCCAGAAGCTCCTGTTATACAAAACTATTCAGAAGTGGACAAGAGTACTTTATGAGAGCTGCAATCTAATCAGTCCATCCTAGTTTGAATGGACTCCCTGGGTGGTATCTGTAAGCAAGTGGGATATGGCTGGATGAGGTGTGTCACTGTACGCATGCCCTGGCAGAGTTGTGCATCCTGCAGCCCCTTCCTCTCTCTCTCAGCTTCTTTTTATTGAAGGGGAGGGAGTATTGGGAAATTGAACCCAGGGGTACTTTACACTGAGTCACATCCCAGAACTTTTTATTTTTGGAGACAGGGCCTCACTAAATTGCTTAGGGCCTCACTAAGTTGCTGAGGCTGGCTTTGAACTTGCAATCCTCCTGCCTCAGCCTCCCAGGTTGCTGGGATTATAGGTGTGCACCACCATGCCTGGCTCTCTCAGCTTCTTGACCCCACCATTGCCTGAGCAGTTTTTGTCCTCTGGGATCTTCCTCCCTGATGTGCTAGCTTGGGTTGGGCCCAGAGCAAGAGAACCAGCTCTCTACAGATTAAGACCTCTGAAAATGTGAGCCAAAAATAAACTTTCCTTCCTCTAGTTGTTTTTGTCATGTAAACACATGGTCATATCGACACAAAAACCAACTAAAACAAAGGGGATGGATCCTTTGTTTTTTTATTCCCTTTTTCTACTTATATACTATGGCTACAATTTGGTTCCTCTGTTGCCACAGTAGCCAACAGCTTCAGAACAAAAACTTCTGCGGGTTAGACTTTTTAGTCATAGGGACCCAGGATCTGAAGGACTTCTGAAACCCCCTGTTTATGCTTCAGGAGATGGCAGCATCACTTTCATGTGGGCAGCTGAGTGTGACAGAGTCTGCACTGTGTTTGTGTGCACATGTGTGTGCGCACATGCGTGTGTGCTCTTCCCTGCTTTCTTGCCAGAGCATCAAATGCTGTAGTAAAGACACTCTTTCTAGAAAATAATTTAGTAACAATTATCATAAGGTATTAATATACTTGTGATCTTTGGTCCAGTTATCCAACTTATAGGACTAGGATGAGAGAAAAAGAGATTTGTGGATAATGAGGCTTACTATCATTAATAAACAACTGTAAATGGTCTTAATAATCTAAGGGTCATTGATCACCTAACCTAATGGTCATCAATAGGTGATCACCTAAGTGTCACTAATAAGAAAGTAGATAAAAATTATGGAATATCCATGTTTTCTGAAGACCGTGCCATTGAATTTTACTTTTGTCACTTTCTGTTGATGTGACATCCATATCTATATATCTATATCCATCTATCTATCTATCTATCTATCTATCTATCTATCTATCTATCTATATGGTAAAGAATATACAATCATATATGTATGTATATAGAAAGAAAAATAAAAGATTATAAGGAAATCAACTGAACTCTTTAAGTGATGGTTACTGTTAACTCTGGATGCTGTGGGATCACAGGGGCAGTACTTTTCATCTTCATACTTACTAGAATTTTTCAGATTATCTACAACTATCTTTTATTACAAGGGTTTTTTCAAGTGTAATAAGACAAAGCATAAGAGGTATCAGGTGGAAATGATCAGTACAGAAGGTTCTTATAAAAAATGTGTTTTTAAAATTTTTATTTGTTTTAAAGAGCAGCTTTATTGAGGCATAATTCATACACAAAATTCATCATTCTATAATGAATAATTCAGTAGTTTTTAGTATATTCAGAGTTGTACTCTTTTTTTTTTTTTTTTTGGTGCTACTGAAGATTGAACCCAGGGTTGCTCTACCACTGAGATACATTCCCATGTCTTTATTTTAAAAAACCTTTATAATTATACATAGTAGTTGGGATCATCCCCACAGACTCATAGGTGCATGGAATTTAATTTCAGCTCATGATTTTCCATTTTCCCTACCCCTTTTTTTCTCCCATCCTTCCCCTGCCAAGTTCTTCCTCTACTTCCTTTTCCTGTTTATTTATATTTGATAGGTTCTTTATACTTGTGCATAAAAGTGAAATTCCCTGTGGATTATTTATATATGCACATAATATGACTTTTTAAAGAATTCATTCTGCATTGCCTCCCCTAACCCATCCTTCTAGTCTACCTCTTGTTCTCCTTCTTCCACATTACTGATCTTCCCTTAATCTTTAAGTTATCCTATTCTTCCCTCCCCCTTTCCTTTATTTCACTCTAGCTTCTGCATATGAGAGAAAACATTCAACCTTTGAGTTTGTGAGTTTGGCTAATTTCACTTAGCATGATTCTCTTCATTTGAATCATTTACTGGCAAATGCCATAATTTCATTCCTTTTTTTATACCTGAGTAGAACTCCATTGTGTGTGTGTGTGTGTGCGTGTGTGTGTATGACACAATTTAATCCATTCATCTATTGACCGGCATTGGGTTGATTACATAACTTAGCTATTATGAATTGTGCTGCCATAAACAGTGAGGGGGGAAAATACCAAGGAGTGGGAGAGCTGGGTCAGATGGTGGTTCCATCTCTAGTTTTTTGAGAAATCTCCAACTGCTTTCCAAAGGAGTTGTACGAGTCTGCAGTCCCACCAATAATGCACAAGGGTACCTTTCCCTCCCACAACTTCACCAGCATTTATTATTGTTCATATTCTTGATCATTGCCATTCTGACTGGAGTGAGATGAAATTTTAGTATAGCTTTGATTTAGTATAGCACCTCCTTGATTCTTGAGATTCTGAACATTTTAAAAAATGTATTTGTTGGTCAATTGTGTTCCTTCTTTTGAGAAGCTTCTCTCCAGTTCTTTTGCCCATTTATTGATTGGGCTATTATTATTATTTTTTGGTGTTAAGTTTTTTGAGTTCTTTATATATTCTGGATATTAATCCCCTTTCTGAACAAGATTTTTTCCCATTGGAGAATATTTTCCTTTATACTACAGAAGCTTTTTAGTCTGATAAACCCTGCTTGTTAATTATTTGTTTTATTTCTTGCACTTTAGGGGTCTTATTATGGAAGTTAGTGCCAGTACCTATATGATGGAGTGTGGACCCTATGTTTTCTTCTAGCAATTGCAAGGATTCTGGTCTAATTTCTAAGTCTTTGATCCATTTAAATTTGAGTTTTGTAAGGGTGAGAGATAGATAAGGGTCTAGTTTCATTGTTCTATGTATAGTTGTCCAGTTTTACCAGCACCAGTTCTTTAAAAAGGCTGTCTTTTCTCCAAAACATATTTTTGGCACCTCTTTAAATTATTAGGCTGTAGGTGTGTGGATCTGTCTCTGTCTCTTCTGTTTTGTTCCATTGGTCCTCGTGTCTATTTTGATTCCAATACTATGCTGTTTTTGTTACTAGAGCTCTGTAGTATAATTTCAGCTGAGGTATTGTGATGTCCCCTGCTTTTTCTTGTGTAGTATTGCTTTGTTTATTCTCGGTCTCTAATTCTTCCAAATGAATTTAAGAATCATTATTTCTAACTCTGTGAAGAATATCATTAATATTTTGATGGGGATTATATTGAATCTGTGTATTGCTTTTGGTAGTATGGCCATTTTGACAATATTATTTCCTCCTATCCAAGAACATGAGATGTCTTTCCATCTTCTAAGGTCTTCTTCACTTTCTTTCTGGGGGGTTCTACAAAGTTCATTGTAGAGTTCTTTTACCTCCTTGTTTAGATTGATTCCCAAGTATTTTATTTTATTTTATTGTTTAGGTATTGTGAATAGGATGGTCTTCCTGATTTCTTCCTTGACTAAATCACTGTTGGAGAATAGGAAAGCTATTGATTTATGCATAATGATCTCATATTCTGCTTTGCTGAACTCATTTATAAGTTCTAGAAGTCTTCTTGTGGAGTTTTTTGGGTCTTCTAGATAGAGGATCATGTCATCAACAAACATAATTTGACTTCTTCTTTTCCTATTTGTATCCTTTTGATTTCCTTTTCTTTCTTGATCAGTCTGGCTAATGTTTTGATGACTATATTGAATAGGAGTGGTGAGAGTGGACAGCTGTATCTTGTTCCTGATTTTAGAGGAACTGCTTTTAGTTTGTCTTAATTCAATATAGTGCTGCCTTTGGGTTTGTCATAAATGGTCTTTAATATGTAGCTTCTCCAGCATTTTTAACATGAATGGGTGCTGGATTTTAACATGAAAGGTCTTTTCTGCATCTATTGAAATGATCATATGATCCTTGTCCTTAATTCTTGTGGTGAATTACATTTATTGATTTCTGTACGTGGAAACAACCTTGCATCACTGGAATGAAGCCCATTTGATCATGGTGTATTATCTTTTTTATGTGTTTTTAAAAATTTTTTAAATTTTATTTATTCTAATTAGTATATGACAGTAGAATGCAATTCAATTCATATTACACAAATAGAGCACAATTTTTCATGTCTCTGGTTGAACACAAAGTAGAGTCACATTATTCATGTTTTCATACATGTACTTAGGGTAATGATGTCAGTCTCATTCCACTGTCTTTCCTATTCCCATACCCTCCTTCCCTTCTATCCCCTTTGCCCTATCTAAAGTTCCTCCATTCCTCCTGTGCTTCCCAACTCCATCCCCATTATGAATCAGCATCTTTATATCAGAGAAATAATTTGACATTTGGTTTTTTGGGATTGGCTTGCTTCACTTAGCATTATATTCTCCAACTACATCCATTTTAAGAAATGCCATGATTTTATTTTCTTTTAACGCTGAGTAATATTCAATTGTGTATATACACCACATTTTCTTTATCCATTCATCTACTGAAGGGTATCTAGGTTGGAGCCACAATTTAGCTATTGTGAATTGTGCTGCTATAAACATTGATGTGGCTGTGTCCCTGTAGTATGCTGTTTTTAAGTCCCTTGGGTTAAAACTGAGGAGTGGAATAGCTGGGTCAAATGGTGGATCCATTCCCAGTTTTCCAAGGATTCTCCATAATGCTTTCCAGATTGGCTGCATCAATTTGCAGCCCCACCAGCAATGTAAGAGTGTGCCCTTTCCTCCACATCCTCACCAACACTTATGTCCTTTGTATTCTTTTTTTTATTTAATTTTTTTTTAGTGTTAGGTGGACACAATCTTTTTTTATTTTTATGTGGTGCTGAGGATCGAACCCAGTGCCCCATATATGCTAGGCAAGCACTCTACCACTGAGCCACAACCCCAGCCCCGTTGTTTGTATTCTGAATAGCTGCCATTTGTATGTATGTATGGAGTGAGATGGAATCTTAGAGTAGTTTTGATTTGCATTTCTCTGATTGCTAGAGATGTTGAACATTTTTTCATATATTTGTCGACTGATTGTATATCATCTTCTGAGAAATGTCTGTTCAGTTCCTTGGCACATTTATTGATTGGATTATTATTATTATTATTATTTTGGTGTTAAAGTTTTTGAGTTCTTTATATATCCTAGAGATCAGTGCTGTATCTAATGTGTGTGTGGTAAAAATTTGCTCCCATTCTCTATTCACTTCACTAATTGTTTCATTTGCTGAGAAGAAGCTTTTGAGTTTGAATCCATACCATTTGTTGATTCTTGATTTTAAGTCTTGTGCTACAAGAGTCTTATTAAGGAAGTCAGGCCTAATCCGACATGATAAAGATTTGTGCCTACTTTTTCTTCTATTAGGTTCAGGTTCTCTGGTTTAATTCCTAGGTCCTTGATCCACTTTGAATTGAATTTTGTTCATGAGAGATAGGAGAGATAGGGGCTTAATTTCATTTTGTTGCATATGGATTTCCAGTTTTCCCAGCACCATTTGTTGAAGAGACTATCTTTTCTCTAATATATGTTTTTGGCATCTTTGTCTAATGTAAGATGATTGTATTGATGTGGGTTTGTCTCTGTGTCCTCTATTCTGTACCATTGGTCTACAAGTCTATTTTGGTGCCAATACCATGCTGTTTTTGATACTCTGTAGTATAGTTTAAGGTTTGGTATAGTGATGCCACCTGCTTTACTCTTCTTGCTAAGGATTGCTTTAGCTATTCTGGGTCTCTTATTTGTCCAGATGAATTTTGTGACTGCTTTATATATTTCTATGAGGAATGTCATTGGGATTTTGATTGGAATTGAATTAAATCTGTATAGGGCTTTTCGTAGTATGGTCATTTTGACAATATTAATTCTGCCTATCCAAGAGCAAGGTAGATCTTTCCATCTTCTAAGGTCTTCTTTAATTTCTTTCTTCAGTGTTCTTTAGTTTTTGTTGTAGAGGTCTTTCACCTCTGTCATCAATTCCGGAGTATTTTATTTTATTTTTTGAGGCTATTGTAAATGGGGTAGTTTTCCTCATTTCCCTTTCAGAGGATTTGTCACTGACATACAGAAATGCCTTTGATTTATGAGTGTTGATTTTATATCCTGCTACTTTGCTGAATTCATTCATTAATTCTAGATATTTTCTGGTGGAATTTTTTAAGTCTTCTATGTATAGAATCATATAGTTGGCAAATAGTGCTAATTTGAGTTCTTCTTTACGTATCTGTACCCCTTTAATTTCCTTTGTCTGTCTAATTGCTCTGGATAGTGTTTCAAGAAGTATGTTAAATAGAAGTGGTGACAAAAGGCATCCCTATCTTGTTTTTAAAAGGAATGCTTTCAAATCTTCTCCATTTAGAATGATGTTGGCCTGGGGCTTAGCATAGATAGTTTTTACAATGTTGAGATAAGTACCTGTTACCCCCAGTTTTTCTAGTGTTTTGAACATGAAGGGGTGCTGTATTTTGTTGAATGTTTTTTCTGCATTTATTGAGATCATCATATGATTCTTATCCTTAAGTCTATTGATGTGATGAATTACATTTATTGATGTCCATATGTTGAAGCAACCTTGCATCCTTGGGATAAACCCCACTTGATTGTGGTGCACTATCTCTTTGATATGTTTTTGTATTTGATTTGCCAGAATTTTATTGAGAACTTTTGCATCTGTGTTCATTAGAGATATTGGTCTGAAATTTTCTTTCTTTGACATGTCTTTGCCTGGTTTTGGAATCAGGGTGATACTGGCCTCATAGAATGAGTCTGGAAGTGTTCCCTCTTTTTTCTATTTCATGAAATAATTTGAGGAATATTGGTATTAGTTCTTCTTTAAAGGTCTTGTAGAACTCAGATGTGTATCCATCCATTCCTGAATTTGCCTTGGTTGGTAGGCTTCTGATGGCATCTTCTATTTCATTCCTTAAAAGTGTTCTGTTTAATTCGTGTGTACCATCCTGTTCAACATGGTCAAATCATGTGACTCTAGAAATTTGCCAATACCTTCAGTATTTTTCATTTGACTGGAGTACAAATTTTAAAATAATTTCTAATTATCTTCTGTATTTCTGTAGTGTCTGTCATGATATTTCCTTTTTCATCACGGATGTTAATTTGATGTTAATTTGAGTTTTCTCTCTCCTTCTCTTTGTTATCATGGCTAAAGGTTTATCAATTTTACTTTTTCAAAGAACCAACTTTGTTCTGTCAATTTTTTCAATTGTTTCTTTTGTTTCAATTTCAGCTCTAATTTTAATAATTTTCTGTCTTCTATTGCTTTTAGAGTTGATTTTTCTTCTTTTTCTAGGGCTTTGAGATGAAATGTTAGGTCATTTATTTGTTTTTTTCTTCTTTTAAGGAATGAACTCCATGCAATGAACTTTGCTCTCAGTACTGCCTTCATAGTGTCCCAGAGATTTTAATATGTTAGATCAGTGTTCTCATTAATCCCTAAGAATTTTTTAATCTCTTCTTTGATGTCTTTTGCAATGTATTGTTCATTCAATAGCATATTATTTAGTCTCCAGGTGTTGGAGTAGCTGTTATTTTTTATTTTATCATTGATTTCTAACTTCATTCCATTATGATCTGATAGAATGCAGGATAGTATCTCTACTTTTTTGTATTTCATGAGAGTTGCTTTGTGGAATAATATATGGTTTATTTTAGAGAAGGATCCATGTTCTGCTGAGAAGAAAGTGTATTTGCTTGTTGATGGATGAAATAGTCTATATATATCAGTTAAGTCTAAGTTATTGTTTTATTGAGTTCTATAGTTTCTTCATTCAGCTTTTGTTTGGAAGATCTATCCAGTAGTGAAAGAGGTGTGTTAAAGTCACCCAGAATTATTGTGCTGTGGTCTATTTGACTCTTGAACTTAACAAGAGTTTGATGAATGTAGATGCTCCATTGTTTGGGACCTATATATTTATAATTGTTATATCTTGTTGATGTATGGTTCCCTTAAGCAGTATGTAATGTCCCTCTTTATCCCTTTTGATTAACTTTGGCTTTAAGTGTACTTTATTTGATACGAGGATGGAAACCCCTGCTTGTTTCTGCAATCTATGTGAATGGTATTTTTTTTTTCCAATTTTTCACCTTCAGTCTGTGGATGGATGTCTTTTCTGATGAGATGAGTCTCTTAGAGGCAGCATATTGCTGAGTCTTTTTTTTTAATCCAATCTGCCAGTCTATGTCTTTTGATTGATGAGTTTAGGCCACTAACATTCAGGGTTATTATTGAGACATGATTTGTATTTCCAGCCATTCTTGTTTAGTTTTGGTATTAAATTCAGTTGTTTTCTCCTTTGATTAGTTTTTCCTTTAGTGTACTACCTCCCTCTGCTGGTTTTCATTGTTGTTTTTCATTTGCTCTTCGTGGACTATTTTGCCAAGAATGTGTTGTAGTGCCGGTTTTCTAGTTATAAATTCTTTTTACTTTTGTTTACCATGAAAGGTTTTTATTTCATCATCAAATCTAAAGCTTAATTTTGCTGGATATAAGATTCTCAGTTGACATCCATTTTCTTTCAGAGCTTGATATATATTGTTCCAGGATCTTCTAAGCTTTAAGAGTCTGGGTTGAAAATATGCAGATATCCTAATTGGTTTCCCCCTATATATAATCTGATTCCTTTCTCTTGTGGCTTTTAAGATTCTCTCCTTATTCTATATGCTAGGCATTTTCATTATAATGTGCCTTGGTGTGGATCTGTTGTGATTTTGTACATTTGGCATCCTATAAGTCTCTTGTATTTGGTTTTCCAATTCACTCTTCATGTTTGGGAACTTTTCTGATATTATTTCATTGAATAGATCGCTCATTCCTTTGGTTTGGAACTCTATGCCTTCCTCTATCCCAATAACTCTTAAATTTGGTCTTTTTATGTTATCCCATATTTCTTGACTGTTCTTCTCATGGTTTCTTACCATCTTCACTGTGTGATCTATATTCTTTTCAAGATTATATATTTTGTCTTCATTGTCTAAGGTCCTTCCTTCCAAGTGGTCTAATCTGTTGGTGATGCTTTCTATTGAGCTTTTAATTTAGTTTACTGTTTCTTTCATTTCAACGATTACTGTTTTTTTTTCAGAACCTCCATATCCTTATTGAAGTAATCTTTTGCTTCCTGTATTTGCTTATGTAGCTCTTTATTGAAATGATCTTTTTTTGGTCTGTTCTTGTTCTCTTATATCATCTTTTAATTCACAGAACGTTTTAATTATGTACATCCTGAACTCCTTCGCTGTCATTTCTTCTGTTGTGCTATCCATGGATTCTTATAATGTAGTATCTTGATTTGTTTGGGGCAACTTTTTCACTAATTTTTCATGCTGTTCGTGTGTCTTTCCTTCTAGCACCGAGGATCTGCAGCGTTACTGGTTTTTACACTTTAGGCGTATAGTACTCCTGCAGGGTTCCAATACCTCTCCTGCCCAGCTGGTGATCCAAGCTGGGAGTTGCCACAACTAAATAAGGCGAAGTCAGTGTCCCAAGTGGAGGGGGCTGCTTTCAGCGATGGAGTGTCAAGTGGGGGGGGGAGGCTGGTGGTGGTGTTGGGCAATGTGTTCAAAGATGCATCTTGGACCCAGTGCGGGCACTGTGGGCATTAGTGGGGCTGACCTAGGCCTGCCTGGGCTCCGAGGGTGTTGGTGGAGCTGACCTGGGCCTCCCTAGCTCCATGGGTGTCCTTGATGTGTTTTTGAATGTGGTTTACTAATATCTTATTAAGGAATTTTGCATCTATGTTCATCAGGGGTATTGATTTGTAGTTTTCTTTCCTTCATGAGTCTTTGTCTGGTTTTGGTATCAGGGTTATATTGGTTTCATAGAATGTATTTGGGAGTATTCCCTCCCCTTCAATTTCATGGAATAATATGAGAAAGACTGGTTATTTCTTCAGTAGAGTTCTGGTAGAAAAGTTTTGAAAGACTTTGAATTGCTATTTCAATTTTATTACTTGACATTGATCTGTTTAGGTTTTCTACATATTTCGGATTAAATTTGGGCATCATATGTGTCTAGAAATTTGTCAATGTCTTCCAGATTTTCCAATTTATTGGAGTAATAAATTAATATTGGAGTATTGATTTTCAAAACAGGTTTTGATAATCCTCTGTATTTCAGAAGTATGGTATCTCCTTTCTCATCTCTGATTTTGTTGATTTGGGTTTTCTCATTTCTTTTGGTTAATCTTATTTTTTTTTAAAGAGAGAGAATTTTTAATATTTATTTTTTAGTTTTCAGTGGACACATCATCTTTCTTTTTATTTTTATGTGGTGCTGAGGATCGAACCCAGCGCCCCATGCATGCCAGGGGAGCACACTACTGCTTGAGGTACATCTCCAGCCCATCTTATTTTTTTTTTCAAAGAACCAGCTCATCATTGCATTGATCCTGTATATTGTTTCCTTATTCTCAATTTCATCTCTGATCTTAATTAGTTCTTCTCTTCTACTGATTATAGAATTAGTTTGTTCTTCTTTTTCTAAGGCCTAGGGATAGATTTTGGTATGCTGTATCTCTGTTCTTATTCTTTTCTGAGGATTTCTTGACTTCTCATTTCTTTGATCCATTCTTCGTGTAAGAAAGTGTTCAATCTCCATGTGTTTATGTGGTTTCTATTAATTTTCTTACTATTGATTTCTAGTATTCAATTATGGTCTGATAGGATACATGAGATTACATCATTTTTAAAATATTTGCTAAAATTTGCTTTGTGGCCTAGAATATAGTCTACTTTGTAAAACGTTTTATGTGCTACTGAGAAGAAGGTAAATTAAGCTGTTTTGGGGTAAAATATTTTGTAAATGTCTGTTAGGTCCATTTGATTTGTAGAATTATTTAGGTCAGAGATATTTTTAAGTTTAAGTTTAAGGATCTTTCTATTGGTGATTAGGGTATGTTGAAATCACCCAGTATTGTTGTGTTGGAGTCTGTCTGGGATTTAAAGGCATAGAGGGTTTCTTTAAACAAAAGGATGTATGTAGGTATGTATGTAAATATTGTTGTATCTTCTTGTTGGATTGTTTCTTTTACCAGAATGTAGTAACCTTCTTTATGTCTTATGATTGTTTTCTTTTTTGGTACCAGGAATTATTGAACTCAGGAGGCACTAAACCACTGAGCCACATCCCCTGTCCTTTTTATATTTTGTTTTGAGACAGGGTCTTGCTAAGTTGCTGAGGCTGGCTTTGAACTCACGATCCTCCTGCCTCAGCCTCCCAAGTGGCTGGGATTACAGGTATGCCCCACTGTGCCTGGCTCTTCTGATTAATTTTGCTTGAAATCTACTTTGTCAGATATTAGAATAGCTACTACTACTTGTTTTCAGGATCCTTATCCATGGAATTTCCCCCCTATCCTTTTACCTTTAGCTTGTGGGTATCTTTGTCGTTTCCTGCCATTTTGAGTTTTTATTTTATTTAATCCTGTCTTCTCATTTAGTAAATTATTCTTCTATCAAACTTCCTTTTGGGGAGCTTTGGAAATTGTTCCTCTGTGTGCAGTTTACCTTTGACTGTTCTTTGTAGTGCTGGTTTGGTGCTCATGAGCCCTTTTAGTTTATTCTTGTCATGAAAAGTTTTTATTTCCCCCTTCAATTTGAATCTGAACTTTGCTGGGTAAAGTAAAATTGACTGGCAGTTGCTTTCTTTTAGAGCTTGAAATATCATATTTAAGGTCCTCGTTGATTTTACGGTCTGAATTGAGAAATCAGAAATGAGATTTTTGGTTTGCCTCTAAATGTGACCTTAGGTTTCTATCCTGCAGTTTTAAAAATTCTTTACTCTCTGTTAGGCATTTTATGATATGTCTTGGAAATCTTCTTATTTAAATAGTTCTATTTGGAGTCCTGTAGATTCCTATATGTGGATTTCTACCTCATTTCTGGTATACAAAAAGTTTTCTATAACTATGTCATTTAAAATGTTCTTTATGCTTTTAGCTTGCATCTTCACGTTTGTTTCTATCCCAAATGATTCTTAGGTTTGGTCTTTTAATGTTCCAGTGTTCTTGTATATTCTGATCATGTTCCATAACTTTTCCGCTTTATTATATTCTTTTATTTGTTTTAGTTATACATGACAGAATGTATTCTGGCACATCATGTATGTATAACTTTCCCCTTTATTATATCCTGTGTACTCAAGATTACATATTCTGTCTTCAAAGCATGTAAAATATCCTACACTGTAATTTTTGTAAGACTGTAGAAGTTAGGTGTTCTAACCATGTCCAAATAGAAACTATGTAAGGATGGAGGTGTTCAGTTTATACAAAAACAAATCATCACATGACATGTCTTAAATGTACAATTTCTATTTGTCAATTTGTCAGTAAAATTCAAGAGGGTTTTGGTGCCCTTGGCTGACTCCCACCAGTCTTCTTTCTAGCTGCTTTTGAGGAAATTTTGTCACCTGATCCTGATTGTGGGTCAAATCCTGAAAGTTGGCTAAATCCTGACACTAGAGTTATTTTTGCCTCTGCTTCTAAGGAAACTTCCATTTGTTCAGAGTGCCATGGAAATGCACCAGAGGGCACACAGTGTGGAACTTTTTAGAGCAGCTCTGTCCAATAGGACTTTCTGAGATGATGGGAATGTTTCATCTGTCCTAATAAGGCAGCCACTAGTACCATGCTTGCTGGCCATTTGAAAAATGGCAATGTGATTCAATAACAAGATCTTTCATTTAACTTTTAACTTTAGTAGCAACATGTGATTGGTGGCTGACAGTGGAGCACAGCACAGTTCTGTAGCTTTTGGAGCATGGCCTTATGGTGTATTTGTGCCTTCTTTCTATTCAATGCCTATACATGTGGCAGAATTTGGCTTGGGCCTTGCTTTCAGGGCAATGCTAGGTGATGAGGTTGTTGGAAGGGAAACCTAGAGTTCTCATCTTTTGGCTTTGCTGACAAACCTTTTTGGACCCAGGATGCAAAAACAGGCTAGCTCTCTAGAGCAGCAGCAAACAACTCCAGAGAGCCTCTGGGTTCTGGAGGCACATCTGGGTTTTCACAATTGTACAACTGAATATTAGAAAGAAAATTCACAATTCAAGAGAGTTGTCATGAAAATAAATGATCAAACACAGAAAAGCATGTAGTAGAGTGTGTGGCATTTGGTAACATTGAACTGTGCCTACACCAAAATGCTTTATTTCACCCCCATCCCTCCCCTCAATTAACCACTCAGGCTCCGATAAGCTCCTATTTGAGAACCAACATATAAACAGGGCATAGGAAACTGCACCTACCAATCCCCACCTCCAACCCCATATAAATACTACAAATATCGCTGCTAAGAATTTGTTTGTAAGGAGTTTCTTGTCCCAGTAATCCTGATAAAGCAAAAGTAGTAAAGGGAATAAGGTGACTTCCCTTTTTGAAAAACATTACTATGGGGCTGGGGTTGTGGTTCAGTATAGAGTGCTTGCCTAGTATGTGTGAGGCACTGGGTTCGATTCTCAGCACCACATAAAAATAAAGGTATGATATCCATGTACTACTAAAGAAAAACAAAAAAACCCATCACTGTTAGTCCATTTACATTGCCCCCCCCACACTGTGTGTTTTTATTGGATAAAACATAAAACTGACCACCTTGCTGGGGGCAGTGGGGCATGCCTGTAATTCCAGTGCCTTGAGAGGGGGAGGCAGGAGGACCGTGAGTTCAAAGCCAGCCTCAACAACTTAGCAAGGCCCTAAGCAACTTTGCAAGACTCAGAACCTGTCTCAAAAAATAAAAAGGGCTGGGGATGTGGCTCAGTGGTTAAGTGCCCTGGGTTTGATCCGTGGTACTCGCTCCCCAAATTGACCATCTTACCCATTTTTAAATGCACAATTCAGATGTATTAAGGAAATTCATTACTTACAGGTTATGTCCCTAAAGGTAATACAATATATTAATATGAAATACCCTTAATATCTATATAAAGGAAATACCAAATTGAGAATAATGCTCATGGGAAGTGGGAAATGAAGGGACCAGCAAAGCAGGGAAAGTGAGGGCCTAAGTTTGTAACATTTCTTCTTTAAAAAAGAATGAATCAAATATGACAAAATGTTAAGGCCTGACCAAACCAAGTTTTAAGTACACGAGTATTGACTAAAATACCTTGTAACCCAAATATTCATGAAAATAGCATTGATTAGATCACAAAATACAAAGTACAGCTTAAGATACATGGGTCCTCTCCAGGTTGAACATCCCCCCAGGAGATTAAAAAGAGTAAAATTTTCTTTGCCTTCTCTCTATGAATGCTAGTCATAGGTTTTTTTGGAGAATTGACTTTATTTTTGTTGTTTTGTTTTTTTTTAAAGCTCCCAAGTTAATTTATTATTCAAGCAGGATTGAAAATCACTGATGTCAGTCTTAAAAAATGATGAGAATGATATAAATCTAGAAAATTGTCCACAGTATATGGTTAAGTTTTTTTTTTAATGCAGGTCATAAGACATTTATGGATAAAAAGATCCTGTTGTGTGAAATATTTTAAATATGCAATAGAAACTCTGAAAGGATAATTAGCAAACCTGAGGTGGTAAGCAGGGTGGTGGAGGAGAGACTGCTAAAGACTTTACTTTCTTTACAGAATTTTTACACCAAGAACATAACTTTAAAAAAATTAAATGAGTACATATATAAATATACCACAATCTCACCACCATGTATATCCACAAAACTGGGATCTTAAGTAGAATAAGATATATTCCAAGCTTGTGTATCAAAATGGATCCTACTATCATGTATAACTAAAAGAATAAAAATTTTAAAAAGTTAAACTATGTAGTATTTTTAAAAACAGGAAAAGCAACACCTTTTTGGTTCTTTTTAGGTATACATAACAGTAGAGTATATTTTGACATATTTCTGCAAACACAGAATATATCTTATTGTAATTGGGATCCCAGTCTTGTGATACCGCTTTTATTTTCACATCACAAAAAGTACAGTAAGTCTTTGATTTATAACTTTCAGCTGTTTATAACATAAATGCTTACAATTTGTACTAGGTTCTCTGAAATTTTTATAATCTTATATTTTAGTATACAACATATTTCACAAGTCTTATCTCCTTGAATTAGTTGAAGTCATCCCCATTTTACAGGTAACAAATTAAGGAAACAAATTAAGAGTTAAGGCACTTGACTCTTATGAAAATGGAGACTCAAAACTCAAATCTGTTCCCAGTTGGATATTTTTTTGCTCTGCCATACCACCTACTTGATACTCTTGATAGCCTTCCTGAGGACAGGGGTCACTATTCACCAAGGAAATATTAACTAGCTGAATACGCTAAACTTTCAGAGACAAAGTAGGAATAATTATTGCGTAACTTCAAGAGATGCTTCCTGGGCTATTCATGCCCAGTTTACTAATGACTGATTACTTGGTTTCTTGAGAAGGAATGTCCAAGGCATTTATTTCTGCACTTGTATTTATTTTTTTTTAAATCTGAAAGCAGATTAGGGTTTTCTTTTAATGAACATATAATAATTATACATATTTATGGGGTATAGTGTGATGTTTTCATACATGTATACATTGTGTAATGAACAAATCAGGGTAATTAACTTATCTATCACTTCAAACATCATTTCTTTGTGGTGAGAACATGCATAATGCTCTCTAGTATTTTAAAATATGAATTATATTTTAATTATAGCTTACTATGCGATAAAACATTGGAACTTATTTCTCTTATCAAACTGTAATTTTGTACCCATTGATCAATCTCTCCCCATCTGTCTTGGCCTCTCCAATCTTTCCCAGACTCTGGTAACCACTATTCTACTTTGTAATTCTATGAGATTGGCTGTTTTAGATTTTATCTATGGGTGAGGTCATGTGATGTTTGTCTTTTTATGCCTGGCTTATTTCACTCATTGTCCTCCAAGTTCATTCATGTTAATTTACCATAACTGGCATCCTTCTTTCATGGATGAATAATATTAGATTGTGTATATTTACCACATCTTCATTATTCATCTGTTAATGGACACTTAGTTGACTCCATATCTTGGCTGCATATTTTTATTATTGAAGTTTGGAAGTGCAACATCCTAACTGCAGCATGTTTCATACCCTCTCCATCCCATCTGCAACAAATGCCGTATGCTTTATTTTCTATGCAGGACAAAGAACAGGGCCTACGTGTAACTAGCATTTAGTAATTACTTGTGAACAAAACCGATGTTCTATTTACATTTGGAAGCATCTTTTTTGGAGGGAGCAATATATATACTCAAATTGCAGAAGCTGAGCTGTGCTTTAGAGACTTTGCTAAGAGAAATAAGAAATTGATTTTTCTACCAACACTCCAACTTCTTTTCAATTTTTTTTTGTAGTTGTAGATGGACAGCATGCCTTTATTTATTTCATTTTTATGTGGTGCTCAGGATTGAACCCAGTGCCTCACACACACTAGGCAAGTGCTCTGCCACTGCAACTAAGCTACAACCCCAGCCTCTCCCAACTTCTTTAAAAATTTTAATAGGTAATACTTGTGTACATTAATGGTCTCTCTATTGTGATATTAGACACCAATTCACACTAATTTCCAATGTAGGACTACTACAAGGCTGCCTCTGTGTTCTTCCTTATTTCGGCTTCCTCAAAGAAGGGGACCACAGTGATGAATCAACATTTTAAGGAGGGAAAACAAAGGTGAGGAGGCCATATACCTTTTCTGAAGCAAGAGGGCGTCATAGGGATTAGGAAAGTGCCCTTCCTCCTTCTCATTTAGCACTTCCTGGAATGATAAAGCTTAAGAGAAGGGATTCTGGGCTGGCATTGCCTAATGTTGCCAGGATTATTCGAATTTAACACCAGGCTCAGTGGACAGAAAATAGGAGCCAGCTCTTCATGCTCAACCTAGACTGAAGTTAAATGATGCACCCCTATGTTCTCTGTGAATTCTGTGTACTGGGCTTGATAAAGATTCAAAGAGTAGATATGTCTTACTGTACTATAAACATTTTGGTTTGTCTTCATTTTATGTAATGAATAGCAGTCTTGCAAGATAGGTGTATCATCTTTAGCTTCTGGATGGGAAAATCAGGAAGGATTACAGTTCCAGAAGAAATCAATGTACTCTCTAAAAGTTTAACTGAGGAAAAAAAGATATTTTCAGCATAGGGGCAAGGCATAGGGGACTAAAAAAGCACCTGGGGAACTGATAGTGGCTTAAAAATGGGAGGGAGTTGGATTCCAGAGGAAGGTTGGACAGGAGCTATCTGTATCCTAGAGTATCAAATCAGAGACAGTGGGGTAATAAATTCCAAACCTCCCCACTCTCTGAACTTGGACTCTCCCATGTATACTCCTGATATCAGTTTAGGAGTTAAAAAAATATGTACAACAGAAAATTCTGAGTGCCCTGTGACAGGTTTCAGTCACATAAATCACAACAAAAAAATGTTATTTCTTACTTTGGATAACACCCCATTAAAATGCATTGCTGGATATGTTACCCTCATATGACTTCATGCAACCTCACAAGAAGTGCCCTTGATTCCAAAATATAGAAAGGGCCAAACCCATGGGAAGACTCAAAAACAGCAAACATTTTCAGAATTTGGATAGTTGCAATTTAGCCCACCTTTTGCCAAGAACTACATGTTGTGAACAAGACTTTCATCAGTAGGAGGAGCAGCAACAGCAGGAAGTGGCCAGGAAGTGGCAGGTGCATCTTTGTGGTCTCAGCAATTCCAATAACTTAGAATCAAGGAATTTTCTTTATATAACTATAGGAAAGAGTTGTGGCTTTGTAACTGTACAGACCTTGCTTTTTTTGTTATGAGCCACCTAATAGCTTTATGACCTTGGGGGCTTTTTTTTTTTTTTTTTGCAAAATCTATTTGATTTGTGAAACAGAAATAAATGCCTCTTGGAATCATGGAGGCTTTATGTAACTAGAGATAATATATGTAAAGCATCTTGCCTGCAGTATGAGTTCTATGAGTAACGGTGATTCCTCTTTGTACTGCTGAATCTAACATAGGCTTTTAAGCAAAAGAGGTTATTTTATGTGTATGCACATTCCTTACTGAAAATTCTAATATTATTATAACAAGAAATTGTTTTATGGGTGATTTTGTAAATCATGGGTAAAGTTAACACTCTCAATTAAATCCCACCAAAATTCTACTGTGCAGAGAAAGCTGCTAGCAAGGACCAAGAGTAAGGAAAAGAGCAGAGTAAAGTTCTGCTTGGGTATCCTGTATTGAAACTGGTGTTAGAAATGTAAGACCACCAGCTCTGTGGTCTTCCCCACCACTCCACCCTACCCACTGGCCACCAACAGCAGTAAAAATATATTTTTATACTTTTGAGTATTAGACTTTTATTTTAAACAAATACACTTTATTTTGCAAATCAAACTTTATGCATAACCTTATTATGCTTTCCAATTATTACTGAATAAATGAATAAAGATTAAACCTAATTATAAAATTTCCTAAAATTCAGCCAGGGTTTTTCTTCTTTTTCTTTTTTTTTGTTCCATAATTACGAAACCAATAATTGTCAAACTAACTTTGACCCAGGTAATCATTTTCAATCAATGGGATAAGGGAAGAGGGGGAAAAAAAAAACCCATGTAGGAATGATGTATGTAAATGAGCTTGCTTATGAGAATATCTTTTTTTTTCTTTTTATGATACAGGCCAGTCACAGCACACATCCAGTTCAGAGGATGCTAATAAAAACTTTGCCCACCTCTCTCAGCCCATCTTTCTTACTCAGGCAGTTTCCAAGCAGTTCTTTCATGGAGACACAATCTTCGGTTTCCAGGACAAACTGTTCCACAGCCTTGCGTCCTGGCAGATGGCTCCTTACAGTCTTATTTTTGATACTGTCCAAGACGACTCCCCTGATGTCTTTAGGTTTTCCCGGCACACCAAAGATGATGAACAAGCCCAGACAATCCTCTCCTATCAAGTTACAGAATTCTTCCAGCTTATCAAATCTACTTCTCTTCCAGGAAGACTCCTCTACCCTCGAATCCGGACTGGGGAAGTCACAAGGTTTTGACTGCACAGGAGGAAGAGAAGCCATCTGTAGAGTCTGAACCGCCAGCTGAAGCCTTATTTGCTTATCAGATCCCCAAAAAGTCCAAACCCAGTCTGCTCCAAATAGTAAGGCTTGGTGCTTGGTCATCTTGGTGGTGGTGAGCCACTCATCAACTCCCTTTTCTTGGCAGAAAGTGATGAAGTGGATTAAGAAGATCTCATTCAGAGTATTTGCAGCTGGGCAGAGTTTGCTCTGTGGATACTCAAATCCAAGATACTCCTTGAGCTTCTGAGCTGCATGGACTATGGCTTCACTGACCACCTCACAGATGCTGAGAATCTCAGTGCTGTCCTTCAGAGCCAACTGCTGTGATGCTTTTTGCCCCATTTTCTCTGCACCCAATCAATACTGCTCCCAAACATCAAGCATGTGAATGTCATTCAGAATTGCTTCTTTTTCAGAGGAAAAGTTCTGCAATGAAGTCACATCTGTTAATATGATCACAGTTTCCTAGCCCTATACTTCCTTGGTATAGCTAAGCATATAGACACACTGCTAAGCAAACATGTGAGGGCTCCCTGTTTGTCAAGTAGGTGTGCTGTATTCATACAGATTCCTGCTGGTTTATTAAGTTACACGTTTTCAATTTCACACAAAACATCTGTTCTTCTCTGTGTTATGTTTACTCTACTTTTAATCTTTGGTAATTTCTTCCTAGATGTTCCCTCTTCCAAAATTTTAGTTAAAGATAGTATGTTCTTCAAAGGTGTATGGGTCATTATTCATACACCTTTTTCTATAACTGGCTTCAAATCTGTAGGAGAGTCATTGCTGTTTACTTTTCCTATATCCTTTCTGTCATGATTCCTCATTCCCCCACTCAGTTGATTATATTCCTTTCATATAATCTTTCTCAAAGACTTCAAATTTTTCTCCAATGATACACGTTAGGCACTCCACTTAAACAAATTTATGGATGTTTACCAATGAGAAAGAGTTTGTTACTATTTTTGATACCAGAAACCAAGCCCATCTGTTATTTTGAACCAGGTAAAAATTAAACAATGATAATAAAGGCATTAGGCAATTAAGTATTGTGTATAATATTTTGCAAATAAAATATATCATTGAAAAAATTTTAATCTTATCAAATATTATGTTATATTGTTCTAATAAAGAAAATTTGGCATTTTTTAACAGTCTTCTGGTATTTTCAACCAGTTTCTAATAACAAATAGAGTTTTTCAAATGGTGACATATATTCACATTAAAATAAAATCCAAATACAGGAAGAGTCCAATATAGTTACCAAGTAATGAATGATAAAAAGTTCAAAGGAAATCCCATAGCATCAAATCCTTTCATTTATGAATAAATAGTAATCTATGTTATATGTTCCTTGATGAATAGCTTGGTAACTTGCTGACAATATAAAATATAACACCACTGATATTCAAATAGAGTTTATAAACAAGTTCACTCACATTGACTGAACTGCCCACCTCATTCCATCTTGTGAACACCCATCCTTTCCACAGTTGACCATCATAAGCATATGTAGCACTGAATGAAAAATAGATTTTTTTCTAATACCCCATAAAAAACACGAATAGTACAGTTTTTGCTGCAACTATTTTTTTTAAATAAAGAAAATTTGAGTTTTGTGTTATAGAAAAACAGGAACTACATTTTATGTAAGGAAATAGCCATTATATAATTAGTTTTGCAGCCTCAGAATTTTTGAATCTGATTGAAATGAAATGAAGCTCCATTTATTGATGGCCTGAGAAACATACCATTATCTAGGCAGACTGTTAGTACTTTGATGTAATGATGTATGTAACAAAGAAGAAAATAAAAAACACTATAAAGTTTTTGTTTTATTTTTGATTTCTTTAGAAATTACCTCTACCAATTTTGAGAGGGGTCTGTGTGAATGTTTATGAATATATTCAAGTTAATGGTATATTAATGTCCCTTGAGTTCTTCCTTGTAAGGTAAATGGATCCAAGATTAAAATCAAAATAGATTGCTCTACAATTCTGTGGTGCCATTAAAAAAGGCTATTTCATGTATGTTAATTTAGCCTGAAAGATAAACTTTGTTAAAAAGTTCAGCTGTGAAGAAAGAAAAATCTCTTAAGGACCATCTGGAACATGAAAATTTAGATCACTATGTTTTGTTTTTATCTGATTTTGTTTTTATTTTCAATGTGATCTTGCCATTATCTTCCTTATGTCACAAAATAAAAGTTCTATTTTCTATGTACTATATATATATACATATATTTAGAAAAATATATAAAAATAAGATAAGAGGCAAGTGGAGGTGTAGCTGGCATTCAGTGGGCACACAAAATTCCATACACTGCCTCTGAGCACAGAGTGTCCTGCTTAGATGGCTGCAGTGAGCAATGATGTGTCAAAGTCATTCACACCCTGGTTACTGCTCCCCCAATCCTCCATGCTGGGATGTGAATGGAAACATAAAATACTCATCTTAAGTGCAACACTTTAAATACAATACATCATGGATTTTTACATTAAATAGAGGAACAAAAATTATACTCTCATTCACCAGTGTCTCATTTTTTGTGGCAAATTCTGAATAGGCACAATTCTCCTGTTGTCCATTTCCACTTCTAAATAAGAAAAAGTTGGAATGATAAACAATATACAGTCTGTTGCTTATAGTACACAATGTAAGTATTTAAAAAATAAAGTGGAAAAAAGACAAAGGGCTCCTACTGCTCATCCAGGTCAAACGTTTGAATCTTCGTCTGTAATGCTGGCACTGGGAGAGCGGGCAGCAAAATCTTTAAACATGTCATCTTCCTTCAACATGTGCTGAAAAACAAGCAGACAGGGATTCACACTCTTGAGTTCTGAGCTCAGAACTACACATTCTCCAGTATACATGCAATCCTTTGGGGTTATTTTAGGTTTCAATTCATTTTTCAAACTTACTGTGAGATTGTTGATGCCTTCAGAGAATGCCCCTATTTGTCTCACTGTCCCTTCCGAATCTTCCATCTGTGGACAAATCATGACATGACATACTCATTTTCATAATTTCAAGGAAACAGCAGAAATATGAATAACAGTAGAAGAAAAACAGAAAAATTGCAGAAATAACACAAATAGTATGGAATGGGTAGAAGCAACATAACATTTTTGATGATAATCTCTTTTCATTATTAGAAGGAACACTGGACTAGAACATCTAGTCTGATGACTCTGACAATGGCACCAAAGGACTACTAATTAGAGGGCAAACATGCAGTGTGTAGCTTGAATCTGAAAAGCCTAGGTCGTAGGACCTGTCCAATCCTGACTTGTTCTAGTGCACAGATTTCCTTCACACAGAAACATACAACACAGGTAAATTGTCAGGCTTTGGATCTGGCCTGGTAGGCTAGAGACCTTGAGCTGGTTACTTAGCTGTCTGTGCTTTAGCTTTCTTATGTCTAAAATGTGGATTACAATATTCTATGTCTTAAGATTGCCAAGAATATTAATATGTTCAGTGTTTTGGATAGAATCAGCAAAGTAATAAGCAATCTCTAAGTACTCATTGTTATTTTATTATATTTTTTAGGCATTTAAAGAAAACATCCTTGATTAGTAGTTAACAGTGTAGATTCCATTTAGCATCTGAATGCTGGGTGCACCTACCTGCTCTAACCGATCTAAGTCGTCTTCATCATATAGGCGCATATCCAAACCAGGTTTAAACCCCTTCTTAGTGGCACTTCCTGATACCTGTCCCAATTCCATTGGACAAACATATTCTTCTCCATCTTCCTGTTTCTTTTTTCTCAGATTCCCAAAATTGCTGAAGGTAAGTTTCTTTGGCTTTAAAAGCAAACAAAATGACCGAGGAATTTGATAAAGTTCATATGTCAAAGAACGAATAATGTATTATTTAATTATTCACCCCTTCTCATGGAGAAAAGCAACTGGATGATTGAATTTGCATAGCAAATACATCCTAGGCATATGAGTAATACATCAATATCATAAATAATCCTAGTTATGAAGCCTAAGATTAATCTTATTCATACCATGAGCTGGACAATCACTGTGATAAAATTTGTCAAAAACCTTTATGTTTTTAAGCATGATTAGTGCAATGATGGAATTTCTCAGGGATAAAACCAATTTTGTGAAGATTTTCAATCTAAGAGCACCAAACAAACAAACAAACAAAGATCCTTACTATAATTTCTTTTTGGGTAAAGCTTTCATTATTTTATATGCCTGTTCTGCTGCCATATCAGGATAGTGACTGGTAAAATAATTCCCACTCTTTGGCAATACATTGATTATAGAAGCCAACCAACATCATGCTCTTTATCTTTATTAATGCTAATAAAAAAAATAATTTACACAGAAATCTTTAAGAATGCATTATCTAAATTACTCTTAAAGATATAAACATAGACACACATGTGTGTATGTATACACACACACACACACATACACACATATACCTTTAAGATATATATCTCATCAACCCACAGAAGTTAGCAAACCCCAGAAAATAGAGTAACCGGGTAACAGCTGAAACTGAGTCTTTGCTTCAGGTGAGTTGAGCTAACCTTCACTTTGGCAGTAGCTGTTAAAAGTACATAATCTGGTAACTCCATGGCATCTCGCTTCTGATGTTGGGCCTCAGCACCGATTAGGAGATTAAAATGAGTGGCCAAATGTCTTCGCAACAGTGTCTTATTTGGTGGAATATTTAATAACTGCGCCATTGTTTCTACATTAAAACGAGGTTCTAGAACCTGTAGATTAATTAAGAAAAATTTAAAAAAAATTTTAAGAAAAATTAAGATTATTAAAAAGTACGATAGTTATTACGTTTTGTATTGTACTTTACAATTTGCAAAGCTCTTTCATTTGGGTTATCTCCAATGACCCTTTCAACAGTACAGAGAGGTAGACAGGCTATGGACTTTGATTTTTAATTTATGTATTTTTTCTTTATTTTTCCTGAGTTAGGAAATGGTGGGGCTGGTCCTATAATCCAGGCTTCAGGCCTTATTAACCACACCAGCACTTGTACCTCTCTGGAGTGCTGACTCTGAAAGCTAACTCCTTATGCAACATGTATGTGCAGAGATATAATCTATTTTTTTGCAAGTGTTTTAAATCATGATCATATGAAAGATAGGTATTCAACACAAAAGAGAACAGTACAAGAAGAATGAATTTCAATCGGATCTAGATTTTTATAATATAAATAAAAACACCCTGAGAGTAAAACTCACTAGAAATAGTACAGGAGTGTTGGGAAAGATGACTTTAGGATTAGAACAAGTAAACTAATAAAGGTTATTCTTTATCCAAAATGCTTAGGACCAGAAGTGTTTTGGACTTGCACATCTGCACTTTGCAACCCATACCATGAGGTCAGGTGTAAGTTTTCCATTTGTGGTATGGAAATTCAAAAAGTTTCCAGATTTGGGAGCAATTCAGATTTCAGATTAGGGATGCCTGACCTGTAACACCATACTTTTTAGATTAAAAGGAAACAAAATGAGAAGTCAATTGAATAGTAACAGGGCTTTACCATGAGCCCACCATGGACACCACTGCCTCTGAGATTGGGAGCATATTCTGCCAGATCCACAGAGCGCAGCCACTCCATCACTCGATGATTGGTCCATTGCTGAACCTCGGATGGGGTGATGCTATTCTGTATGAACAAATAAAATTACCATGAGCTTTAGATGTTGGGACAACATGATCCTCAATAGTAAACCCACAAAACTCCAAAAAGTCTGCCCCATTGAGTACCACCACTTAACATCCCATGAAAGGTTTAAAATAAAGGATAAAAGGTATTTGATAATTTGAATTCTCTTTTAAAGGATTTATACGACAAAGTTTCAAGTTTTCTTACACACTAGTAAGAAAAGGAAAAGGAAGTCTTCATAGTGATATTTAACTCTGTGGATTAAGAAGGCAGGAAAAATACACCCATCAAAAGGAGAAAGCATAAATGATGAGTAAATCTTGGCTTTGGTTATACAGTGGACCATCATGTTGGGGGCGGAGGGGCGGGAAGGTGGGTTACAGGAAAAGAAAGCCCAAGAAGTAAGTGAGGCTGGATTCAAAGCTATCAGGAGATCAGCTCTTCAGGCATATGCATGTAAAGTGCCTACTTGAGCCTCCCTCGATGTGCTACCTCATCAGATGGTCGTCTTCGTAGGCAATTTGGTTCAAAGTTATTGATCCTCAGGACCTGAATGGCTCTTTTGATACTGAGGTGGTGCAGCACACTCACAACCTTCAAAGACAGTAAGTCATCCTGCAAAAAAAAGAACAAAGGGAGTCTCACTGTGGCTTATAACAGGAAGACTTTCCTAGGGAAAGCTCAGAAAACTGAAGAAGTAGAACCACCAATTAAAAAAAAAAATACGCCCCATGAGCTTGTCAGTGCTTTCTAAGCTTTTATTTAGTAACAGAACCCCTTTTTCTGTTCTGAATAAAATTCTCTCCCAGACCCCAGATTAATGTTTCCAAGGAAGATGACTGCCAACTGCTTCTCTCTCAGATGCTCTGATAGGATAACAGAATCTCAGGCCTCTGAAAAACAGAGTTTGAAAAGCACTAGCTGAGCATTCCTCCTCAAGTGATTAAAATAACCAAGATCCTACATGCAGGAGGGAATAAGTACAATGAAATGAATCCAAATCAGTTCTCCCAAAAGGTGCATCCTGAATGCACTTCTATCATGGAATAGGTGCTAACCAATGGGCACATGTAACTATTATCTCATTTCACAGTAGTAGGTATCTTGGTAGCTGCAGAATGGCATTTATAACGAACTTGAGTTAAAGCCATGAAGTGCTTTAGTAAACTTTTAAATAATTTGGAGTATTGTTACAAAAGAAAATGAAGAAAAGACATTCCAAGGGAAAGTACACTAATCATGTACAAAATAATGTCAAATTTTTATTTTGAATGATTTACTATTTGTATTTTTATATCATAAATGAATAGTTTAGATTTGATTCCAAATATGTTCTATTTTTCTAAGGAAACTACAGAAAACATATTATTTAAATTTATTAACAGTCTGCATGAAGTAAAAAATATTGTGCTAGTATGATACACAGTTAAGTTATTTACTTGACTTTTTAGTTAAGTGTGGACAATGATGACATAATGTGCTTTCTGTTATGAGTTTTATATTAGGATTAGTTTGCCTACAGGCATGAAACACATGTAAAATGAGTTTTTATTTCAGTGAAATCTTGCCTATCAACTCTGAGCCAATTTCTAATTATGATTTTATCATCAGAAGTGTTTCATCTCCCTGACCAATTGACACTGTCTCAACATGAAGTAAAAAGTCATCCAGAAAAATGTGAAAGTAATTCATCAGCTGTATCTTCCTTTCACTCAAAAAAAATCTGAGAGAGAGAGAGAGAGAGAGAGAGAGAGAGAGAGAGAATAGCGCTGGGTCACAGTATAAAAGATAATTTGTTTTTTGATTTGGAACTGAGGATTGGACCCAGGGCCTTGAACATACATTTCCAGCTCTATCTGTTATAATTTGCACATACTGCAAATAAAGGAATTTCTTTGTTTCCTCCTTAGTTTCCACAACTTTATCTGCAGGTAAGGTTGAGACTTAAGAAGTACAATAAAAGGCATCTGCCAACTGCCCTCTCTTTTTTCTTTCAGCTAAGAGCCAAGGTTTGGTTTTCTGAACTAAGAAGCACATGATAGTTTTAGGGAAACTCAGAAGAATGCACTTGCTACACTATTCTCTGGCCTTAAAAGAGTCTTCTAGTTCTACATTACTATGCTTTCATTAGACATTATGACCAATTTTGCAAATACTATGTCACTTGATGCAAAGGTTTTAGTAAAAGTGAAAAAGAGAAAAGAAATGAAGAAATTATAAGCATCAACATATATCACCTATCAACCCTTTCAAGGAAAACATTTCACCAGTCTGCAGCCACTGGGAACTTTTTCAAATACACCAAACACACCAAAACAAATTATTTCTGAAGATAGTGATTTGGGGTACCAGTCTACCTCCAAACACACCCAAAAAGTAAACAAGGAAAACACCTACTTTGGGCACACCTTACTGATAAGATATTTCTTGTTTTCTTTTTTAATGTTTATTTTTTAGTTGTAGCTGGACACAATACCTTTATTTTATTCATTTATTTTTATGTGATGCTGAGGATCAAACCCAGGTTTCACACATGTGATGGGAGCGTTCTACCGCTGCGCCACAACCCCAGCCCAAGACATTTCTTATAAGAGGAAAAAAGAAGAAGAAAAAAATGAATCTACTATAGAATACTTCTAAGAATAAAAATATTAGACAGCAATTTAAATCCTTAAGGCTACTAACTGAGAAAAAATCATTTCCTGAATTTTTTTTCTGGATTAATTTCTTAAAGACAGGATCTTAAGATAAATTAGAAAATGCATTTAACATATATTAATTTAAAATTGAGGTACAGAATGGCCCAAACATTTCACTGTTGGCTATTTTAATCTAATTAAAATATATCAGATTAAAAAAAAATCTAATGTACAATGTTTCCAATGTAAATAAAATGTTAGTTACTTTTGAAAATATTTATATTTTGAAGGGTCTTAAAAGGAAAGACCAGGGGCTGGGGTTGTAGCTTAGTGGTAGAGCCTTTGCCTAGCACCTGTGAGGCACTGGTTGTAATCCTCAGCACTTCATAGAAATAAATAAAATAAAGGTATGTGTCCACCTACAACAATAATAAATACATAAATAAATAAGAAAGACCATTTCCTTTCGAATCAAAATAGACTTTGTGATACTTTTTAATTTGGGATTTTAAAAAACTTTATTTTGGAGTAATTTTAGATACCCAGAAGAGTTGCTAGATAGTATTGGGTTCTGTATGCTTCTTACCCAGTTTCCCCTAATATTGACATCTTATAATAATACGGTATATAATATTAACATCTTTATATCGTAAAAACTGAGGAATTAACATAGACAATAAATAATTAAACTACAGACTTATTCAGATATTTATTTCGTAATTCTCACCAGTTTTTCCACTAAGGATCTTTTTCTGTTTCAGGATCCAATCAAGGATACCATATTTAAAGCAGATGTTTTGTGGCCTAGGACTTATGGGATTGGATTTTTCAAGGTAATTTACATATTTCTGGTCACAAAAGTTATGCACATCCTTTTTGTGACTTTAAGTCTTAATCTTCTCAATTTCCAGGGGAAGATACTTACACCTAGACAGACAGGTAAATAGTCGCTGAATTTGTTCCAGGTAGAACAGCAAACTATTAAGAAACAGTTCTGGAATCAGATTGTGCTTAAATGCTTTATGGCTTTCTACCATTTTCTAACTGTGGAAACTTGGTTAAGTTAATCCAAATTCTTGATTCCTGTTTCCTCATCCAAATCATGGGGATATTATTAGTACTAACCCAAAGGGTTATTGAAAATCAAATACTAACATGTGTAAAATGCTTAGAAGAGACTAACACAACAAATATACAACATGTTACACATATTAGTATTATCACATGCAGGCTCACATGATATTGCCATTAAGAAAAGGGTTAAAGTTCAATGGTAAGAGAAGAAAACAAATGCCATGACTCAAACTCCACATTTCTTAGACATTAAAAGATTCTTATCCAAGTTAGCTAGTCACTCTTTCCTCTTATGTAAAAAATATGATATCTATAGAATACCATCTGAAAATGGTATTCAAATAAAAGTACCTTCACTACAATTTTAATCATACTATCTAGAACAATATTGTCCTGGAATTTATCTTCCCCACTGTTTTATTGTTTATTTTATTTTATTCTTTATTTTTTTGTGGTACTGGAGATTGAACCCAGAGGTGCTATAACATTGGCTATATTCCCATGCCTTTCTTAAAAAATTGAAAGAGGGACACTAAGTTGCAAGACTATCCTTGAACTTGGGAATCCTCCTACCTCAGCCTACCAAGTCACTAGGATTATATCTGAGTACCATCACAACAGGCTCTCTCATTGTTTTTAAAGTAGGAAAGAGTTTTTCTATTCATTTTCTATTCATTGACAGTAAAAGAAGGAATCAGAGTGAAAGTCTAGCCTTCAGCTCTTCTCCTTTACCCTGATAACTCCTGCCCTCACAGAACTGGGCTGAAGTCAAGAAGTGTTTCAGGAAATAGATGTCCAAGAGAAGGGAGGGGAGAAGGCAAGTCCCTATGTGGATGTCAGGCCAAAAAGGAAGCCTCTTCTGAATAGTCACTGCATATAGGAATACATAACTTAAAAACTTCCAGGGCTTCAGAACTCCACATTCAGTTTAAAAATTTCTTTATGAGATTTAATTCATATACCATAAAACTCATCCAAGTAGACACTTCAATGTTCATCTTGTTGAAAAAAAAAAAAAAAAAAAA
>NW_025999960.1:359029-376486 GCF_001458135.2 Marmota marmota marmota | reverse complement strand
AAAAATATATATATATATATATATATATATATATATATATATATATATATATATATTTATTTATTTTCTGGACAGCTTAGTTTAAATTAAGTTTTGCTTAGCTTAAATTGAGGTTTCAGGTAATCCCAGAGCAGTTGCAATTGCCAAATCCTACAATTTCTAGTCACAGGAAATATTTTCCCCTCACTCAAGTTAAAGTGACATCTTCATACTCTGGTGGAACCATTAGGAAAACATTATATTTTGATTACTCTATTTGTATGTTTTTCAAAGGAAAAAAGTCTTAACTCCTCCAAACCCTAGCAAAAAATCACTTACAACTGTCATGTAATGTAGCATTCGACCATCCACCCGTCCTTCATCAAACTGGGTCTTATACTGGGGGAGGCCAATATCATCCAACCATCCTAAAGAACAGAAACCAGCATCATTACAGTGTCACAAAACAATTGTTTTTGTGATTAAAAAGAAAAGGCAGCGATATTTATTTACTTATTATTTTATTAAAAATAAAAACCTCTTACTAGTGACCCAGTTGAAATCCAGCTTCCCATGATTGGTTTCTTCCTCGGATCCTAGAGCTTGCAGTGCCAGCTGGAGTTTCTTTCGATGAAGTGAATGCTTGATTCCAAGTTCCTAAAACAATAAAAAATAACTAAACTTATAATTCTAACTATGTGGGCTTATGACTCTGGAAAATGATGCAAATTCTTCCAAAATGAAACTAACAGTAAGGATTCAATCTACATTAAATAACATACTAACTCAGGCTAGTAATGTTGCTGGATGAGAGGTTGTTAGAGAGCTAAGATGGCCCCAATTAATTTAGTGATATATTAGACATTCCCCAGTGACTTATTTTTTTGTAAGACAGCAACTGTGGCATGCATAATAGGAACTTCACTCTTATTTTGTGTAAAATTTTAAATAAATGGGACACAGAACATTTTTTCTTTTTATAAAGTTAAGTTGAATTGCATATATTACGTTGAAAAGATAAGTCAATGTGATAAAGCCACAAAATGATTTTAAGTCATATGAGCTTAAGGTTTATTAGTATAGCTATATAATTATTTTTCCTTAGAATTCTCAGTGGCTTTTTTGTTCCACAAAGAATCATTAAGACCAGGCCCTTCCTTTTAAGTCCATGAAATGAAATAAGTATAAAGTGGCTGAAAACTCAAACCTTTTCAAGATTACTAACACTGGCTCCACCCATGCCCCTTCCTGGAGTATAAAGTTACCATATAATTATATTCTCTTTCTCTTAGTATTTTATAAATAAAATAGAGAAGCAGTCACCTTCTCTAGATCTTGCTGAGAAGCCTGCAAAAGTGTTTGACCAGACGCAATCCAGTGCTTGCCAGAATTCAGGTAGGATCCCAAGCCTTGTTCTGCAAGCCAATTACAAACTTGCTCCTTGGTCCATTTGGCAAATGGTGTATCCAAATCACTGCAGGAAAATGAACAAGTGCAAGAGAAACAATTCAAAGACAATTGTGTAGCTTATCATCAATTTTTAACAACTCTACATTCAATAGATATGGAAAGTCCCTGGCGATACACAGTTGACCATGAAAAATTTAATTTTTAATGTGTATTTGGAGAAGGAAGTAGTACCAGAGTTGAAAGTTATCTTCTAAGACCACTGTCTTCATTTTAAATGAAACCACAAAAGATTCAATGTGATTTAGCAAGAATATGTTCTATAGAAAAACACTAAGTTGAACCAACACAAATCACTATAACCAGTTTCAACCAATGTTGTTTTAAGACTGTATTCCCAAAGAGAAAACTCTAGGACAAAAAAACTCAAGTCTAACTGGAATTAACTTTGACAGAATTATGGTTTTTTTCCTGATGATAATTTATGGGAAGAGGACAATATGCTGCCATTGAGTATAGAATAGAGTAATCAAAATAAAATTTGTTTGCTTTTACTTAGACACAGTGTTCCTATTTGGAGGGAAAAAAAGTAAAGATGAACATGACTTTGAATTTTTTTTTTTTTTTTTAATGCACAAGGAAGTCCTTAATTGTATTCAAAGAGAACATATGGCAAACAAGATCACTAGGTATTTGGAAAAGGCAAAGGGAGTTTCCTCCTTGCTGAAATCTGTGTCCAATGACCTGCCTGTTGGGAGGGACTGTTTTAAATTTAGTATCAACGCCTTGTACTGTATGTTTGCCAACCCCACCTCTCCATGCTTAGAAGGTCAGAAGAATAGTTCTCCACTTTGATAAGGGTGATAAAAGTTCTTAAGAGTCTTAATATATAAAACATTACATAGCCTTGATAAGTCTAAGAAATGTGATAGAATTTGTCTTTAAGTATTTTCGAAGACTCCACTAGTCTCAAATATTTATTGAATAGTTATTGTTTGCCAGATACTTAAAACATATTAACATTTAATCTTCACAATCACCTTTTGTGATGGGTCTTAACTATTACGACAAGAAAATTGAGAGGTACACAGCATGGAAGTCATTGTTTATGATCATCTGGCTAGTAGAAAGCGGTAAGGACAGAAACCAAACCCAAGTTTCAACTTACTCTTCTGTGTGTGTGTGAGGGGGGCGGGGCGGTATGTGGCTGAAGGCCAAACTTAGGGTCTCACACAAGCTAGGCAAGCACTCTCTACCACTGAGTTGTATACCAGCCCCTAGAGTCTACTTTTAAGCACTATGCTATCCATGGCTGTTCTTCATAGTACTTCCAAAGCAATAATTATATAAAATTTATGTCCAAGAACCACTGTAATACAGATGTGGCTGACACTTTAGCTCTGGCTCCTTACCTAACTCACCCAGTCCTCATTTTCTCTCCAGCTCTTACCAATCATGGACAAACCACACCACTTTTTAGATGACGAACCCTGTGTGATGATAAGCTATACTTTTGATAATTTAACCTAGTGACAGTATACTGCAGATGTCCCTGAGCCTTGATGCTTAGGTATAGATGCTAACGTTCATTCATTGGCTATACTTACCTGTTAGACTGTCCCAAATCTCGAGACCAACCCAATCGGGGGCCTGCAGTTGCCCTTGTCCCTCCTCTTTTGAATTCAGGCTCAGCCATGTCATCTGGATTGAACGTAGTCGATTGACTTCTCCTAAGTCTGAAGAAGACACAACCCCACATTGCCATATATTAGAACTGAAGAAGCTTTAGATTTTAAAGTCAATCAACTTATTTTCTTGGCAGTACTGGATATTGAACCCAAGAGGACCCTACTGATTAGCTATATCCCCAGTTCCTTTTATTTTATTCTTAAAAATTCTGATACTGGGTGTTTTTTTTCGAACTGGGGATTGAACTCAGGGGCACTCATCCATTGAGCGACATCCCCAACCCTACTGTATTTTATTTAGAGACAGGGCCTCACTGAGTTGCTTAGTGTCCCACTTTTGCTGAGGCTGGCTATGAACTAGTGATCCTCCTACCTCGGCTTCCTGGGCTGCTGGGATTATAGGCACCACTGGGATAATGGGCGCGTGCCACCACACTTGGGTTTCATTAAGTTGCCCAGACTGGTCTCAAACTTATGGTCCTCCTGCCTCAGTCCTGAGTAGCTGGGATTACAAGGGTGCACTGCAGAGCCCAACTAATCAGAACATTTTTAACTGGTACGTAGATTTGAGCTATTCTTCCTTGTAGTGTAGTAATGTATATAACTATACTTAAACTTGAACCAAAGCCCAGTGAGTTAATGAATCCCAAATCACAATCTTCCTTCCATAAGAGGAACATAAAAGCTTTAAAAATTTCATACCCATTTTCAGCCAGATTTCCAATTATCCCTTCATTTGAGCAAGTAAGACAAATTCCATTTTACTCATTCACTCTTTCACTTACTTTCCAAAGAGTCTCATGATACCTCTGGATTTCTTTTTGGAATCTGGAGATGGTGGAGATATCTGGAAAGGACTGTTTCCCTGTGAATCTCTGGGCTGAGAAGATGTCCCAGCCAGATCTAGGTGCTCCACTGTCTCCTTTTCTGTTTCAGCTATTCCAAGAACAGAAGAGAAGAGTTGGTGAATTTTAAAATGCAGAATGAACATGATTAGAAATCAACCTTGGTTTTAGCAACTGTTAGGGATTCTTCTTCTGTTGGTCTATAAATCAGTGACTAATCGAGAGCTTGATAAATATGAAAAATGTAACACAAATGTATATTCTACACTGCAGTTTACTTTCTTGAGTATAAAGATGATTAACTTAAAATCACAATTGCATTGAGATTAAAAGTGTAAGATGGGACTTCTAAACTTTCTTCAACTCATCTGAACTCCAATCTTACAGTTAGTTTCATGGCACTGTTGACTACCTCCCACGCTCTTTAAAAGCACTCTCTCTCTTTTTTGCTGCCCTGACACTCCTAGATCATCATCTGACAGTATCTCCTTTGCTGTAGCATCCCCCTCCTTTATTTTTTCTTTTTGGTACTAGGGATTGTACCCAGGGGTACTCCTCTATCACTGAACTACATCCCAACCCCTTTTTTGAGACACAGTCTCTCTAAATTACTGAAGTTGACCTCTAGTTTGCTATCTTTTTTTCCCAGGTGGGATCATAGGTGTGTGCCACTGCACTCAATGCATTCCTGGTTTCTTTTCCTCTTATTCCATTTTAAGATTGGAAGTTCCCTCTGTAGGATCTTTTCGACAAGCTCATCCACTTGAAACTTGGCACTAAAAAATAGCTTTTGCTTTTGTGTGTGTAGTCCTGAGATTAAACCCCAGGGCCTCACACATGCTAAGCTAACACTCTATCACTGAGCCACATTCCCAGCCCATTTTTTATTTTGAGATAGGGTCTCACTAAGTGCTCAGGCTGGCCTCAAACTTGAGATCCTCCTTCTTTGGTCTCCCATGCAGCTAGGATTAGAGGTGTGTGCCTCTATGCCCAGCTTAAGCTTGGCACTAAATGATGGTTTTATCATTTAAGAGTAGGTGGAATAAAATTTCTGGGCCTGGTCTCTTCTCCCAGTCTCAGTATCTGAACATTTGTACATGTTCCCAATTCAATGTGCCAGAGACATTTTGTACTCAAATCCAGCCAACTTCCTTGAGAGTCTCTTATATTTAACTAATATTCTCTTTGTTACTCCATTTAAAACTCTTGTCATTTTCTTTTTATCCCTTTTTTTCCTCTGGCATTTAATCACCTCAGTTATCAAGTACTACCTACCTCTCCAATACTGGGGATTGAACCAAGAAGTGCCTAAACTTTTTATTTTTCTATTTTGAGACAGGATCTTACTAAATTGTTTAGGCTGGTCTTAAACTTGCAATCCTCCTGTCTAAGCCTCCTGAGTAGCTGGGATTACTGGCATGAGCCATGGCACCCAGCCTAGCAATTTTTAAAGAAATTTATCCCAATTTATTATGATTTGGGCAGTGAGAAAATTTTAAACTGGATATACATAAATTTTCCTTTTGATATAGTTAGTACCTATTTATTTTGCTTTAAAATAATAACATCCATATTTGCCACTGCCAGATCTATTTTAGTTCTGTTAACTGTCTCTTAGTTGTACATTAACAAATACAAGGGCTACTATTTCTTCGATGTGAGATTTTATACTTAGTAAAGGAAAGTAAAAGTTGTACAAAAATCACAGGAACAATGTTTCAGCAAGATATACAAGTTGCAGAAGTTGACTTTTCTATGAAGCAGGGCTGTGATTACAGGTTATACAATAAGCAGCAATTGCCTCTAAGCAACAACAATCCAATTCTAAGAAAGATGAAGCAGATTATTTGAAAAGAGTTGTCTAAATAGATCATCTTGTTTTATGTATCCAGTGCTCATTCTAGATGTTTAAGACTGCAAGAGAGCATGTCACTTTTGCTGGTCCACATGAATACACATGTGGATGTCTATATGAGGTGACAATACCCACTGGGAAAACCAAGGGAATCTACCCATTTGCACCCTACAGACAAGATGGGTACTGGTATCCCTGGAAATGTTGCCTAGCAAACCCTCATTTTAAGAGAATCATATTTTCCTTCTGAAGACTCTTTTTTTCTCTCCCTACCGAACACTGCCATACAAAAAAATTTACAAATGAAACAAAACCCAGAAAACAACAACAACCTAAACTATTTCAACTTTTCCAGTCATCACAACACTCTGTGGGATGTTTTGCTGCTGGAATCAAAAGTATAAGTCNAAAAAAAAAAAAAAAAAAAAAAAAAAAAAAAAAAAAAAAAACAAACACTGAGCTTCCTCTCCTAAAATCACTTTCAGGTGACTCTTCAGGTAACATGTAAAGTTTCTTCTGTCACTGCTAAATGCTGTCTCCATCTTCAAAGCAGTAAGATGTCAGAGAAATGCTCCCCTAAGGTAACTGAGTCCATACTTATCATCTCAGTGTCTTCTATAAAGCTTCCTACCTGACTAAAAACATTTCTTTTTGAAGGCTGGGGGAAAGGTACACATGGAAAAGGGATTGGAAGTGAATGAGTGATGATAGGTGTACCAGGGGTGAGAGAGCTGGGATGGACAATGCCAGGACACTCCTACCCTTGACTCTGCCATCTGCAGGGCATTTGGGGGGCCTCTCAGGTCTCCCCACAAGGTGTCAACAGCCTTGGCTAAAACTGTGGTTAAGCTTGGAAGCAAAGGTTCTATGGAAAACTTTTTGTAGAAAATGGAAAAACCAATCTGGAATGGAGAACTACGTTTTCTGATTGCTGCCAGCTCCCTCTCTAGAGATTACAGAGGCCAAGAGCAGAGATTAGATAGGTTTGGAGCACAGCGCTGGTGAAGGTTGACATGCAGGGGTACAATACCTAAGGTGGGTGCACTGGCACTTCGTTTACGATCTTCAGAAATCCCAACAATGCACACAATCACACGCAGCCCAAAGGAGAGAACACAGGGGGTGACAAAATGAAACACAGATGAGACTCCTCCTAACAAATGTGCACCATGGAGGAAAGGCACACACTGTGCTTCTGAGGCTACACATAGACTCCACCAGGGCTGTCAGCAAGGGGTTAGCTTATCTACTATCAAAACAGATGGGACACTCTCTAATGATGCCATGGACAATCACATTTTTAGGTCTTTCTGCTGTTTATACCACAGGAAACAGCGTATGGTGCGAGTTGATACATCCTCACACTGCTAAATTAAATCCACTGAAAAAAACATCATTTGCTAACTGTACCTGCCCCTCCCCAAGTCATTCACCATCATGTACAAATAGATGAATAGGGGAAGGAAGAGACTGATCTTTTCCCTATTTTTTCCCTCAAAGATCAGGTTACATGCATCTTGGCCACACATACCCAAGTTTGGTGCACTTGCTGTCCTTTTGTTACTTTTGATTTTAAAGAAGCCCCGGCCAAAGGAAGATCTTGCTTTTCGAGTGCCAAAGGGGTTGTCATCCACGGAGGCATCTCGTCCTGGAACTTTGGGAGGGAGGCTCCCAAATGTGCTACTTTCTCCTGAAGCTTTATCCTGAGAGAAGGGTGACAACAGTGAAACAGAGCACTGATGTGCACAATCCTTGCAACACACCAAGCCCCGCACTAAGCCTTAGACCATGATATATGCATGTTTTGCTTAAAAGAATAACTAAGAGCTGGGCATATAGCTCAGTGGCAGAGCACTTACTTGCCTAGTAAGATTGAGGTACTTGGCTTCAATCTCCAGAACCGGGGGTGGGGGGGGGGAACTGAAGTAACACATTGATTACCAATATCAAATAAAATAGAAGTATTTTTTAAGAAATCCACAATGAAAGCTACTTAAAAAAACAGCAATAGCAACAAGATAAACACCCTTCATCACTAATCCATAATCAATGTATTTACAGTTTTAATTTTTAAGATAAGAGAAATTATCAAATTTTACTTTTTTATGTTTTAAAGAATTTAACTTTTATTTTTTATTTGTTTTTTTCTGTGGTGCTGAGGATCAAACCCAGTGCCTCACCCATGCTAGGAAAGCACTCTACCACTGAGCTACAACCCCAGCCCAAATTTTATTTTATTTGCCTCATTCTTTAAGACATGGAATGAAGGTATTATAACCAGAATAGCATATTTCTAAATTTTCTAGCAATCATGATATAGAACTAGAATACAGTTCACATGTTGCAGGCGGTAGGTGGGATGTGCTGGGGATTAAATCCAGGGGTGCTTTACCACTGAGAATATCCCCAGACCTTTTTATTTTTATTGAGACAGGGTCTTGGTTAAGGTGCTGAGGCTAGCCTTCAACTCCTGCCTTAGCCTCCCAAGTCACTGGAATAACAAGGAGTGTGCCACCAAGTCCAGAACAGTTCACATTTTTATATTACAACTTTATCAACAGAAGCCTAATGTAATTCTGCAAAGCAGGCATTAGCCCACATTTTTATATTAGCAATATAAGGAGATTCTACTCTGTTATTTTCACCATTCGAAGAGTAATAAAATGCAGATATAAACAGCAACTGCTTATTTTGGGCTTTTTGGTTATCTGAATTGGCAATTATAGTATCATAGTATTATATGGTTTTAGTATTATCCCAAAATGCTTCTAGTTTCATGTTTTTGTCCCTAATATCTTTTGCATTCTGTTTCCTTCTTTTGCATAGGTAGAGAAAAGGGTAAGGGGAAACACAAGCATCTAAGACAGAGATTTTATTCTATGTATCTAGTGCACATAGTAACTGCAAGTTTACAGATGATGCAATGTAGTAGCAGGGTTGTTATCTGTGTCTCAATACTGATGTCAAAAAGTCAACCATTTATTGAGCTGACAAGACAAAAAGGACTTAAATGACAGCCCTTTTTACTGACTGCCTTGCTAGTTCTATCTATGTTTAACACAGGTACTAAGAGTGGACAGTCAGGAGACCACCTCTGGAAGTAGCCTGTCAACCCAACTGGAACCTTTAAAAGTTCATGATTGAAAAGGAGGGCAAAGAAGTACATGTAGATGATATCCTAAAAATACCAAAATGTATGCCTCCAATGGAAATGGTGTTATAAAATAAACTACTCGTAACCTAAGGGCTTAAAAACACACACAGACACACACACACATATTACTGGGAACTGAATGCAGGGGTGCTCTACCACTGAGTTACACCCCCAGTCCTTTTTTTTGTTTTGTTTTGTTTTGTGATAAGGTCTCATTAGGTTACCCAGGCTGAAGTTGAACTTGTGATCCTCCTGCCTCAGCCTCCTTAGTCAATGGGATTATAGGTGTGTGCCACCATGCCCTATCAAGAAGGGCTTTTAATAAGGCCTAAGGAAACCCATTTGTGGTCATTAAGAACATCAAGTAATATGACTGTGAATTTTTAATTTTGATTTTGCTTAATAACTGTTAGGTGATATTCAGATAACATAAAATTAACTATTTTAAAATGAATAATTCAGTGGCATTTAGTACATCTACAATGTTGTGTAATCACCACCTCTAATTAGTCCCAAAACAGTTCCATCATTCTGAAGCAAAACCCCTCACCATTATGCAGTTTCCCCCCATTTTTTACTCCTTTCACCACTATACAAATCTATAACCAGTTTTTATGGACTTATCTATTCTGGATATTGCATAGAGAAGAAATCATAGAAGATGGCCTTTTGTGTCTTCCATCTAGCATGATGTTTTGGTGGCTCTGAGAATTTTGGTCTCCTGGAGACATTTAAGCAATTTACATGTAATAGAAGTTGAAAACATTTTAATATTTTAATTTGGATATAAAATTACCTCTGAAGGCTTCTGAATAGACTCCTTTTCCTGTTCAAAACAATGACAACATTTAAGGTTGTTACAGGAATCCTTCATATAGTCAGAATTTGTCACATACTGTTCCATAATCGGAAGTTTACATCACCTCTAAGCTACAAAATCTTAGTTTCATTTATTTCCTAAAATGTTCTATTACAATCTCCATTCTTGGTTTTATTAACTACTTTGAATTCTTATATTCATAATTAATATTTATTGTTAATTATGCCATGGTTGCTAATAATTATCCATTAAAGAAACTACAAGTCTTCTTATAAGTTATATTTGCAAAATGAAAAAAAATGAAGATCCCTAAATATATTCTTCTAGGGGTAACAGGAAGAAAACACAAAACCTACCCCATTTTTTGTCTCCTTCTTCAGACTGCCTAGGCTGCTGGATTTTTGCAGACTTGAAGTTCTAAAAAAAAAAAATAATAATAATAATAATAATAATTAGTATTAATAATATGTGACTCTGATTCCTGTTTCTAAGTAGATCATCTTAGAAAGAAACGAAAATTGTGTGTGTGTGGGTTGAATCTTGAAAATAAAAGAAAATCTGGAATCAGTCACTTATATACTTAACTAAATTATAACATTTAGTTCTTTTAAAAGCAAGGGTGGTTAATTATCCTGCCAATAGCTCTAAATGTCTCTTACATATTAGAATAGCTGGAAAAGCACTTAGGACTATCCTTACAATGTCAACATTTTAAAACAAGCCAGTGTTTTCCATGGACTAATGGTGCATCCTTTGCATGTATACATTTTTATCAGGAAATTTAAATACCCATATACTACTTATATCTAATTCTTTTAATAAAATCAAGAATGACAATTTTATTTTCCAATTCACAAAGGAATTGTTTTTTTGTTTTTTTTTTGAGCCTGGCAAAGCAATTTGTCTTATAGTTTGACCCAAGCAAAATGAAAGAATCCCTATTGCTGACCATAATAATTCATTAGCTATCGTAGGGAAGGCAAAATGATACTATAAATACTCAAGAGATTTTCTCTTTCACATTATTAGCATTCAGTAAACAGATATGGAAATGGACTTTCTCACAAACTAAAAGTAGGAATATATGACCAGTTTACAAAGAAAAAAAGGGGCTGAGGATGTAGCTTAATGGTAGAGTTCTTGCTTAGCATGCATGAAGCTTTAGATTTGAGCCCCAGTATCACAAAAAAAGAGAAAATAAGAGAGAAAGGGAGAGACAGAGAGAAGGAAAAAAAAAGGAATGCATTTGTTCTAAAAATTATAAATATGCAAACTTTTAAAAGCATTTCTTCTGTATTTATGTGTATGTAAATTGCCAGAAGTGTTGACTACCAACTAAAGTAAAAGATAATGGCAAAACAGAAATGATCTCATCTTTGAGTACTGCTCTATAAAAAGGATTTCCTAATTTAATACAGACTGCAACTTGGATAAATATTCATATTAGGTCTTATAAGTGAAAATACAAAAAAATTTACAAATGAAACAAAACCCAGAAAACAACAACAACCTAAACTATTTCAACTTTTCCAGTCATCACAACACTCTGTGGGATGTTTTGCTGCTGGAATCAAAAGTATAAGTCAGTACAAAAAAGAATTAAAAGCACTGAAGTTCAAATAAATACTAATAAAGGATAAAGATCTGCAAAAACAGGACACAAGCTGATGGTAAAAGAGTGTCTCTTTGTAAACTTACAACCCTGCACTCCCACCCAGTCATTACAGCTGCATTAATTTATTCATTAGTTTAACAGACACATACATTGCCACTAATACACTAACTGTTAATATTGATTATTGTTAGTGTAAGAGACCCTTTTCTTTCTCAAGACTCAATCACACTTTTGACATTCAATAATATGTAACTTACAAAAGACCATCACACAACTGGGTTTCAATAGCAGCACCAAGGATTGCTTTTCCTTCACTAAAATGAAAAAAAAAGGTATTTATTAATGTCATGAATAAAAAAAATCTTACCAATGATCCCTGACTTACAATGGTGTTAAGTCCTGAAAAACCCATAATAAGTGGAAAAATCATGCTGATTTTTCATCAGTGTTGAACAATCCTACCCAACAATGCAGCTTAGCCTACCTACCTTAAACTTAGGACATTTATACTAGCCTACAGATGGGCAAAATCATCTAACACAAATCCTATTTTACAAGGAAGTGTTGAATAATTTGTCTAATTTACTGAATGCCGTATTGAAAGTGAAAACCAGCAACATTGTAGAAGCTGAAAAATCACTGAGTTGAACCAGTATAGGTTAGTACTGCCTATATATTCTATGTGAACAGAACTGTCAAGAATGAAAGAATAGTAAAAGAAGATATTTCTATTTTTTAATATTCTGCTTTATTTTAGTTGGCCTAAATGTACGATTAGGCAGTTAGAAGTATGCCAGCAAAAATTCTATTGGCCTATAGAGATAGATTCCCTCTTCTGTTTCCTTCATAGGCATCTTCTAAACAGCCTTGTGGCACATCACTATTATTACCCTGCTTATAACACATTGTTGGTGACCCATGATCTTTAGGAAGTAAAATCCAAGTTCCTTAAAACCCCTCTCTAACCTGACCATCTCACATCTTCAGTCTCAGGTCCTATTACTTCCTGCTTTATGCCTTTCACTTCAATAATACACAACTGATTATGGGTTCCTGGCACATCTCTTCCTGTTTCCTGTTTTATGAGTAAAAACTATGTTTGTAAATACACGTGAAGACTTTTTTTTTGGATCTACTTTTGCGAACACTTATATTGCAATGGTAGGCTACAAATGACATACTTCTCTTCAAATGAAGTCTCTGGTTTAAGAGGCAACTTGGTTTTTTCAGGAGTTTCCACTCCTATAGTTGCTGCCGATAATGAAGGGACTGAAACTTGCAAGATGCTGATGTGGAACTGTAATTACAAAAATACACCAAAAAAAAAAATCAATCAATCAATCAATCAAACAAACAAGCAAAGACTTAAGCCAGAGAGAAACAAAACATAAATAAGATGAATAAAAGGTATAGTGACAAAATCTTATACCTCATATATCTCTGTTTAGAACTCTATTCTAATATTTATAAAATTATTTCAGGAAACAAGCATCTATATAAAAGAAGCATTAATCAAAGAAAATATCCTGGAGAGAGGTAATTTTTAAACTTGGTTCTGAGTAAGACATTGAATACTGTGAGTAAGACATATCAAGTACCATTAAGCAAGTTTACAGCAAATATTAATGGCTTCGAGCCCTGGCTAAATCCTTGGCTCTGACATACTTGCATATGTGATTTTAACTGCATCAATCTCCTCCTCTGTATAATGAGGATGACAGTGCCCACCCTCCTCAGGGTTCCAATGACTTTACATGAGAGTTGGAGAAAAGTACTTATTGTAGACAAAGCACAACTTTCATTTTAATTTCTGCCATTAATCTAATATGGTACATTGGTCAAATTAATCATTATTCCATGTGTGAACTAGTTGACTAATTTCAATTCACAGAATTAATAAAAAATGTAATTAAAACCAATTAAAATGTACTTTGTGGCTATCACTAAAAAAGATTTTGCTTAATAACAATATTTACAGCAACAAGTAAAATGTATAACACATTTTCTCGAATGCTTCATATATCCTAAAACTGGAGTGTGTAAAAGAATTTTAAAAGAATTTTATTCAGGGTTTCAGTTAGATTGTAGGTCACATCAGAGCTAATAAATCAAACACTTTGTGAAATATTCCAGTAAGAAAATGATCAAAATGTATCCCAATGAACTCCTGCAAGTTAAGCAGTTAGTGACAGCTCCTCAATTCCGAAAGGGAGCCAGCAAGCATCTAAAGACCCTATACAGGATCAGCTCATAAAGCTCATTTGGTTAAGCAAGCAATGAATTCAGCTTTGTGATTTTTATTTCTGTTGTTGAGTAGCGGTCTCATCCTTTGACACTATTTAAGGTTATAAAAGGGGTGAGGGAGCACTTGCCTAGCCTTGGGTTCAATTCTCCCACTGGGAAAAAAAAAAGAATATTTATGTGTGTGAGTGTATATCAAAGGTTATAAAACAAAGTCATATTATAAAATAGGATATTATTTCACTATCAGTTTTTCAAATTGAGTCTTATAATTAATCCTGGACAATTTATTTTATTTAGTCATTGTTCCTGTTTCCTGAAGTTCATATGTCTCCTTGGATTCCTAATCATGGGGAAAAAACAATGATACTAACAATCTGACTCGCTTTCTTGATTTTGAAACTTTAAGGCTTTAGTTCCAGCCTCAAATCTCCCTTCTGGCTTTTAAGTAATGTGGCTGAACTCCTCAATTCTCATCCAATTATTTTTGCTCCAAACTAAAAACCTATCATTAAACTGGCATTCATGTAGCAAAGACTCTTGTTTAAAGATGGGAGATCATTTGGGTGTGTGGTACGTGTCCCCTCTCTATAAATGAAGCACACTCATCATCAAATGTCATTTTCCCTTCAGTATGAATATATAGTTAATAAGGAGAGGATTTGGCTTCTAAACTAGTTTATTTCTTAACTAATTCCTGATCGATGACATTTAAGAAGGAAATTTAGTTGTTTTCTCCTTGAATTCATTTTCATTCAATTCAAATTTCACTTTCTCATTATGTAATTATCAAGAACAGATATAAAAAAGTAAAGTTACCCATGTGTTTTTTCTAACTATAGAAAAATGTGAAAGCAGAAATGACCAAAGAAGGAACTGATAAATATAAAGGAGTTGAGACTGTTTAGTTAAAACTATTTCCCATTCCTAGTCTTAAATTTTATATACTAAAATTAAGACATGGTTTCATGGTAAAAACAAGCACAAGTACTGTCAAAAAAAAACCTGGTCTCAAGATGAATCCAGGAACATGGCAGTAAAGCCCTTTGTTGACATCACAAGAAGACTGAATGTCTCACTGAACCTTTTATAAAGTCCAAAGACTGAAAATCAGGGGCTGTCCCCCAGCAACCTTAGAGGGAAACTAAGAGAAAAGCTTCTTATTAAGACGTGGACAATTCCAAGGGTTTAAGTAGTATACCGATGTTCAACATCTCTAGCAATTAGAGAAAAGTGAATTAAAACTACACTGAGATTCCATCTTACTCCAGTCAGAATAGCAATTATCAAGAATACAACTAACATTAAATGTTGGCAAGGATGTGGGGAAAAAAGATTTACTCATTGCTGGTGGGACAACAAATTGGTGCAACCACTCTGGAAAGCAGTATGGACATTCCATCATTTGACCCAGTTATCCCACTCCTTGGTATATACCCAAAGGACTTAAAATTAGCATACTACAGTGACACAGCCACATCAATGTTACAGTAGCTAAATTCACAATAGCTAAGCTATGGAACTAACCTAGGTGCCATTCAACAGATGAATGGGTAAAAAAAATGTGATACACACACACACACACACACACACACAAAATGGAATATTACTCAGTCACAAAAAATGAAATTATGACATATGCCCATAAATAGATGGATCTGGAGACTATCATGCTAAGTGAAATAAACCAATGGCCACATGTTCTTTCTAATATGTGGATGCTAACAAACAATAAGGGTAATGGGGGAGGAAGAATAGAAGTTCATTTGATTAGACAAAAGAGAATGAAGGGAAGTGGGGGAGGTGGGAATAGAAAAGATAGTAGAATTAATCAGACATAACTTTCCTATGTTCATATATGAATACACAACCACTGAAACTCCATATAATGTACAACCACAAGAATGGGATCCTAATTAGGATAAGTTTTCCTTTGTATGTATGTCAAAATACACTCTACTGTCATGTATACCTAAAAAGAACATATAAAAAAATTAAAAAACAAAAAAAACCAAGTAGGACACCAAGTCAGACTCAAAAGGAGAGAGCAGGTAGAAAATGAAAGGGTGGCTTGGGACCTCTATGGCATTTTTACAGTCACAAAACTGCCTGTAAATACTTATCTGCAAATACTTGGAAAAGGAAAGAAGACTTGGATAGAAGACTGGGCCCTCATATAGGAACTGGTAACACTTGCCTAGATAGATTTTGAAATTGCCGCAGACTATGGCCACTGTGTGCCTTTAATTTTATCTATCTATTTATCTATCTATCTATCTATCTATCTTTCTATCTATTCATCCATCCATCCTAGGGAATTGAACCCTGGGGCACTTTATTACTAAGAAACATTCCTAATACTTTTTATTTTTGAGCAGAATCTTGCTAAGTTGCCCAGGCTGGCCTTGAATGTGAGATCCTCCTGCCTTAGCCTACTGAGTAGCTGATATTGCAGGCATATGCCACTGAGTTCAGCCAATTTCCTCTCCTTAAAATGGGAGTGCCTATAGCAGGTTGCAGCACATCTACCCCACCACTGTATGTTGTGTGTAGAGTGGGGGTGCAGAGGGGAGGTAACTTGTTCTTTAAGTTCCCAGCTACTTTAATTGATTGAAATGATTGTCAAGAAGCTGTGCCCAAAACTGTACCTGAGGAGTTTCACTTATATCTTGATCTGATCTGGATGACCAGCTCCTAGATGTCTTTGGAGAAAGACTGACTCTATGCATGGGACAGGGAAATAAATTATGGCCAGAGAGTAAAATGATAGACTATATATCCCAAATATGTTTGTATCAACATATCCCACCTCATGTATTCTGACAATGTGGTACTGTGATTTGTCCATCAAGAGACAACATCTAAGTTCCTTCTCTTTGATTCTGAGTCACATAGAAGAGAGACTATGTGATTTGTGAGATGTCATAAAAGGGGATGCAAATTTGCCTGGTCCTCTTGGGATTCTCACACTTAGGACACAGCCACCACACTTTGGAAGCCAAGGAAGCCAAGCAGTCACATGCAATAGGCCTTAGAGGGAAGATAGGGCCTCAGCTGAGGTCTCAGCCAATAGAAAGCCTCCACCAAAGGACACATGAGTAAGTAGCACTCAGAGAACTCAAGCCCCATGGCTTTTGTGACACTTCAGCTGATGCCAAGTGGAGGAGGGATGAGACATGCTTGCTGAGCCCTCCCCAACTTGCACATTGATCAGCAAGGTAGGTACTGTCAATCAAGCTGCAAAGTTTTGAACTGGTGTACAACAGATAATAAACTGATGGACATTCGAGTCTGATGTAATGTAGATGAATTTAAGATGGTTTATTCCCTACAGTGGCTTTTTCCAAGTCTCAACAAGCCTGAGGGAACTTTTATTCGATCATCTTTCAAAGTCATCATCAGAAATGACTAAAATAGTGGGCTGGGGCTGGGGCTGAGTGGTGAGCGCTTGCCTGGCATGTGTGAGGCCCCGAGTTCGATCCTCAACACCACATAAAAAAAATAACAATAATAATAAGTAAAATAAAGGTATTGTGTCCATCCACAACTTAAAATAAACCTATTTATATCTCACTTTATCCCCCCTTTATTAATTTCCTATGTATTCTTTAATAAATAGATTCTAATCTCATATGTAAAATGATATCTACCTCCTCCAGGGGGGTTTTCAAGAAAAAAAAATTTTTTTTTCAAGTGGTTAATCGTTTCTTTTTTTTTTTTTTTGATTTGTTGGTTGTTCAAACATTACATTAGTTCTTGATATATCATCTTTCACACTTTGCTTCAAGTGGGTTATGAACTCCCATTTTTAGCCCATATACAGTATTGCAGAATCACATCAATTACACATCCA
>NW_025999960.1:353663-355082 GCF_001458135.2 Marmota marmota marmota | reverse complement strand
TTTTCCCCCCCTATATATTTATATTGCTCTTGTATAGTTGAAAAGTCTCCCTTGCAGGTGCGGGCGGGGGCTCTGCTCTGCCCCTCCTCCAATTGGTGTGAGGTGTCTACCACGCCCGCGGACCCCTGGGCCTGATCCGCCGTTCTGTCGCAGGTCTGCCTACCTTGCAGGTGGGGGCGGAGGCTCTGCCCTGCTCCTCCTACCACGCCCGGGGACCGCTAGGCCTGATCTGCAGGTTGGTCGCAGGTCTGCCCACCTTGCGGGCACGGGTGTCAGTTCCGCTCCGCCCCCACTCCAATTGGGGTCACTTGACCACCACACAGGCGGGCTGCTGGGCCTGATCTGGGCGCGGGCGAAGGCTCTGCTCTGCCCCTACTCCAGTTGGGGTGAAGTGTGTACCACGCTGGCAGGCCGCTGGGCCTGATCCACCAGTCTGTCGCAGGTCTGCTTACCTTGCCGGCGCGGGCGGTGGCTCTGCCCAAGAAAAAAATTTTTTGAGACAGGCTATATTGCTTAGACGGGCCTCAAACCCCTGGGCTCCAGTGATCCTCTCTTGCCTCATCATTTCAAGTACCTGGAACCATGGGTGCATGGCACTATGAACAATTTGTTTTCCTGAATTTTATAAGCAATTTTGACAATGCTCACAACATTTTTTTAAAGAAAGAAAAGAAGAACGGGCAGACTGGGAGAAGAGAAAGACCTGTAGGACACAAAAAATTGCTAGAACCAATTTAGTAATTCAACTGAGAAGAGAATCCATGCTTTCATGTTATCAACAGTGTTTTAATGACAAAGTCTCTTCAACATGAAGAAAATATTGACATTCTGTAAATACCTCTTCTGGAATACTTGTGTTGAATGGGTCATGACTGGGAGATCCCATTACTGGGGAAGATGATGGACTTTTCTCTATGTCACTAAAGCCCTGTGCATCCAACAAAGTAGAGATGGAACTGGAATTGAGCAGATCTTCATATTCACCATCTTTGCCTAGAAAAAGACAAAAGTAAGAAGAAGATAATAGCAGCTCTTCACTTATTTCACTTTTGGAGGAATTAGAGTGACCAGAATTTTTTTCTTTTTTTTCTCTTGAGGGGGTGGGGGTGCTAGGGATTGAACTCAGGGCCTCATGCATAATAAATATGTACCTTATTACTGAGCTCCACCCACATTCCAAAATATAAAAAATTTTTCTGATTCTCAAAAATCCAAGAGTCAATTGTTCCTGGCATCACTGGAAAAAGAGCTACATGTAGAAACAGCATCTTAAACTGTGAGCACCTAAGGCCAGTGAATACCCAGGGGTGTTATTAGTAGAGGAAAAAAATCATATTTGTTAGGGTTATTAACTCACAAGACTGCAATAAAACAAAAAGTTAAGTTATTCCAACAAACATGGAAAATGGGGGGGGGGGG
>NW_025999960.1:318764-353640 GCF_001458135.2 Marmota marmota marmota | reverse complement strand
GGGGGGGGGGGGGAGGGGCTGGTTACACATTTTTAGTTTAGAAAAACCAAGCTGACACAACAAACTAATTTTTAATAGGAACATAGCCCCTATTAAAATGACTCATTTTTCATCGCTACTCTGGAAAATACAGAGAGAGGAAAATAGAAATAGAAAAAAAATGAAATTTAATCTTCAAAAATATCTTTTTATACCATTTCAAAGAAGAAAGAACAGCCTAGCAGAGAAAAGCAACCACATATTCAGCAAAGCAGTGACTTTATTTCTTCATAGTTATAGAAATAAAAAGGATTAATTGATGAACAACATGGAGCCAGATAGTCATTTTTTTAAAAAGTAGAACTAATGTCTTTAAATGACACTAAATGCTAAATCATATACTTGCTTGAAGATCTTAATCAGATCATAACTTCATAAATTGAAATATTACTAGAATTTTATTCTAATTTTACCAGAACTTGTGTTATTAAAGAGTTGTGTCAAGATTAAATAAATAAATATAAATGCTAGTAAGACATCCCTGTTTATGTAACTCTTTACTGGAACAGGACATTCTCTGTAATGTTTTATGAAAACCTATGCACTGTTAAAACTACCTTTGGGGTTAAAAATTAAAACTACTTAAAACTTAAAGCTTAAAACTACCTTTGGGGCAGGGGATGTAGCTTAGAGGTAGAACACTAGCATATGTAAGGAGTTTGAATGCCAGCATCACAAAAACCTACAAACATAACACTAGCTTATTATGTTTTTTTCTGTTGCTAAGAATTGAACCCAGGGCCTTGTGCAAGTTTAGGAAAATACTGTCACTGAGCTAAATCCCCAATTCCAAAACTACCTTTCTAATCTACATGTTTATGTGCATAAGAAAAAAGTACTAGAAAGAAATATGTGAAAATATCAATAGTGATCATGCTGGTACAAATGTTTAGTGTATTTTCCCCCTTTTCTCTATTTTCTAAATACTTTGGCATACAGACTATTTATGGGAATTAATACTCTTCCTTTTTATTGGTGCGTTATAATTATACATAGTAGTGGGATTCATTATGCTGTATTTGTACATGACAAATCTCATTCCATATCTTTCTTGGGTTTCAAACATAAGAATTGCTGGGTTGAAATTCCATAAAATCCATAATATTTTAAATGTTATGTAGGTGTAAAAATTAATCACTTACAAATATGCAACAATCCTTAAAAGAGATACTTGAAGGCACAGAAAAATGCTGGGTGATGAGAACTGTCATAGACTACATGGATAATTAGAGGGTGATTTGCTTATTTAGATGTTTATAAAATCTTCATATGTTAGTATGAAAAGAAAAAGGTTCTTTTTTCCCTCCAAAATATCCTGGTCCAAAGCATTTATTTTTTTCTTCATGAATTTATCAAAACTAAAATTTCAAAGTCCGAGTGTTTCATGAGTATTTTTCAAAAAGACATGTTCAGTTCCAGTGCTTACTTTCAGAGCAAATAATTACGCATGACTTACTAACAAACAAAACAAGAGCACTTTTAAAGTTCCTCATATTTTTGCTTTGAATGACCCTCAAATTTTCTCCACATTCGAAGATAGCTAATTGTCCCACATGCAGATAAAGCAGTAATAAATAGAACTAATTTTACTTAGATGTCTTATAGATTCTTTGAACACACATGTTCAGAGCTGAACTCATCTCCCTTAATCACCACAATGTTCTTTCTCAAGCCTTCCCCATCTTGGTAAATGGTACCATCACTTGCACAACTGCTATAGTCAAAATCATCTATCTTTCTTAATTGTTTTCCTCTTTACTCTCATCTAATTTATCCCACCACTGTGTTGATTTCAACACCATACCACATTTTCAATCAGACCCGGTCCCACTAGATCTTTTCATTTGGAATACTGCAAGAGTCTTAATTGCTTTCCCCTGCTCCCAATATCGTTCTCCACCTGGTCCAGTTGTTATACAACCATGCTTAAGACTATTAAAAATTCTGCAGTGGATCTCTCCACACTTGAACAAGAGCTGAACCCTTCATCCCCATTATTGAGCTGCTGCTCATCTCATCATATCTCTCTCCCCACTGCTCACTACCTTCTGGTCACATTGGTTTCCTTTTACTCTTAAATATACCAGGATGTAGGCCCTTTGCACATGTTGCTATTCTCCCTTTCTAGAATGCTATCTAATCAACTTCTTATAGATGTTCTTCCTGGCCACCTAATCCACTATTCTTATACTCATTAGCCTGGATACTTTCTGGTAGAAATCAACTGCCTGATAATATTATTCAATAAATAAACGAGCTACTGAATTTAGAATAATGCAAGAAATTAGAGGGGGCACAGTTGGACATCTGCTCCAACCATGCAGTAAGCAGACGTCCAGAGCCCAGCCCAGCCCAGCCGAAGGTGGGAGGGGGCACAGTCGGACATCCGCTCTGCCTGCCCGCCTGGTAGGCAGAAGACCAGAGGCTAGCCGGGGGCCCAGCCAGCCATTGGCTCTGCCCACACGGTAAGCAGACATCCAGAGCCTAGCTGGAGGCAGGAGGGGGCCCAGCCAGCCATCGGCCCAGCCACCCGCCCTGCAGACCTGGAGAAGGGGCTGTCATGGGGCGCTGGGGTCAGACCAAAGGAGGCACAGAACGCAGAAACTTGGCTTGTGGGTCACCAGACCGAGCTCTGGACAAACATAAGGTCTCCCCAACATCCCCCACCTCATCAAACACGTTAGGAGAAAAACAGATGGAACCCATCTTGGAAAATCCCACCAACCCTTTAAACCCATCACCCGGTGGGCGTGGCTACCAGTGCGTTCTGGGACGGATCAGGCACCTGGTTTCCATCTCAGAGACTAAAATTAGAGAGGCTACATGTGGAAGCTCAAGTCCGCTCACACTAGCTATATCCACCACCCCGAACACAGGGACTCAAGCTAGGATTAGACAAAGCCACCTACTGGGAGGGGAAAAAAATAAAATAAAATAAAATTGGGTTCGGAGAGACTTTTTTTCTTTTCTTTCCTCACTTACTTTCTTTTTCCCTCCCTCTTTTTTCTCTTTTTTTTCCTTGTTATTTTTTCTTCTTCTTTCCTTCTTACTCCCTCTATCCCACTTTCAACCCCCTAAATTTTACTATCTATGAGTAGGGTAATCTCATAAATACAGATAGGAGTTTGAATCTATACATTCTTCCATTAATTACCCATCTATTGGTTAGAGCTCTCCAAAGTTGCTAGGTTAGATCAACCCCATACCCTCACTCTTTTCCCCCTAAACATAGCATCCGACACCTGAAATTCAGTTTTCTTCATGCTTCCAGAAATGGTAGGCCTTTTATGAAACTAAGGACTATATTTTTAAATGATAATTGAAGCTAACATCGGTAGACATAGACCTAGCTATAATTGTATTAATAATGAAAACTTGTGCTTAGATGATGTACTATTGATATTGGGAACTGTTAACATTTCTTTCTCCACAAAAGAGGGACTATGGAATTAAAAAAGAGCAATATAAATATATAGGGGGAAAATCAATAACACAACAGTTTCACAAAGGTGGAAAGGAACGTGAGCAGTATGAAAAGACAAGGAAAGAAAGGACCACAAACAATGCAGGTCAATTCAACATTAGAAGAGGTAATATCGGCAGCAGATGGAATGTCAGATAAAGAGTTCAGGATATACATGCTTCAGATGATCTGGAGTTTCAAGGAAGACATTAGACAGCAAATTCAGACAATGAAAGATGACTTCGACAAGGAATTACATAAACAAATCCAAGAAGCAAAAGATCAACTTTACAGGGAGATAGAGGATATTAAAAAAAAACAAACAGAAATGCTGGAATTGAAGGAAACAGTAAACCAAATTAAAAACTCAAATGAGAGTATTACCAGCAGAGTAGAACACTTAAAAGATAGAACATCAGACAATGAAGACAAAGTATTTCAACTTGAAAAGAACATAGACAGCTCAGCAAGACTGTTAAGTAACCATGAGCAGAACATCCAAGAAATATGGGATAACATTAAGAGACCAAACTTAAGAGTCATTGGGATACAGGAAGGTATAGAGGTCCAAACCAAAGGAATGAGCAATCTGTTCAATGAAATAATACTAGAAAACTTCCCAGACTTGAAGAATGAAACAGAATGCCAAATCCTAGAAGCCTTCAGGACGCCGAATGTGCAAAATCACAAGAGATCCAAGACACATTATAATGAAGACGCCCAACATAGAGAATAAGGAGAGAATTTTAAAAGCTACAAGAGAAAGGAAGCAGATTACATTTAGGGGTAAACCAATCAGGATAACAGCTGATCTCTCAACACAGACTCTGAAAGCCAGAAGATCCTGGAACAACATATTTCAAACACTGAAAGAAAATGGGTTCCAACCAAGAATTGTATATCCAGCGAAATTAAGCTTCAGGATTGAAGATGAAATTAAAACATTCCACCATAAACAAAAGTTAAAGAATTTGCAGCTAGAAAACCAGCGCTACAAAAAATCCTTGGCAAAACATTACAGGAAGAGGAAATGGAAAATAACAATGAAAACCAACAGTGGGAGGTAAAGGAAAAACTAATCAAAGAGGAAAAATAAATCATGGTAAGTAATAAAAATAAACAAATATGGCTGGAAGTACAAACCATATCTCAATAGTAACCCTAAATGTTAATGGCTTAAACTCACCAATCAAGAGACATAGGCTAGTAGACTGGATCAAAAAAAAAAAAAAATGATCCAACAATATGCTCCCTACAGGAGACTCATTTGATAGGAAAAGACATACATAGACTGAAGGTGAAGGTTTGGGAAAAATCATACCACCTCGGAAGCAAGCAGGAGTGTCCATCCTCATATCAAATAAAAGAGACTTTAAGCCAAAGTTAATCAAAAGGGATAAAGAAGGACACTACATACTGCTCAAGGGAACCATACACCAACAAGACATAACAATCATTAATATGTATGCCCCAAACAATGGTGCATCTATGTTCATCAAACAAACTCTTCTTAAGTTCAAGAGTCAAATAGACCACAACACAATTATTATGGGTGACTTCAATACACCTCTCTCACCACTGGACAGATCTTCCAAACAAAAGTTGAATAAATAAACTATAGAACTCAATAATATAATTGATAACTGAGACTTAATTGACATATATAGAATATACCACCCAACATAAAGCGGTTACGCTTTTTTCTCAGCATCACATGGATCCTTCTCAAAAACTGATCATATATTATGTCACAGGGCAACTCTTAGACAATATAAAGGAGTAGAGATAATACAATGCATCTTATCTGATCATAATGGAATGAAACTGGAAGTCAACGATAAAAGAAGGAAGGGAAAATCCTATATCACTTGGAGAATGAACAATATGTTACTGAATGATCAACGGGTTACAGAAGACATCAAGGAGGAAATTTAAAAAATTTTAGAGATAAATGAAAACAAAGACACAATATATCGGAATCTATGGGACACATTGAAAGCAGTTCTAAGAGGAAAATTCATTGCTTGGAGTTCATTCCTCAAAAACAGAAAAAGCCAACAAATAAATGATCTCACACTTCATCTCAAACCCTAGAAAAAGAAGAGCAAAACAACAGTAAAAGTAGTAGAAGGCAATAAATAAATAAAATCAGAGCTGAAATCAATGAAATTGAAACAAAAGAAACAATTGAAAAAATTGACAAAACTAAAAGTTGGTTCCTTGAAAAAATAAATAAGATCGACAGACTCTTAGCCATGCTAACAAAGCGAAGAAGAGAGAGAACTCAAATTACTAGCATACGGGATGAAAAAGGTAATATCACAACAAACACTACAGAAATAGAGAAGATAATTAGAAATTATTTTGAAAACCTACGCTCCAATAAAATAGAAGATAGTGAAGGCATCGATAAATTTCTTCAGTCATATGATCTGCCCAGATTGAGTCAAGAGGATACACACAACTTAAACAGACCAATATCAATTGAGGAAATAGAAGAAGCCATCAAAAGACTACCAACCAAGAAAAGCCAGGACCGGATGAGTATACAGCAGAGTTTTACAAAACCTTTAAAGAAGAACTAATACCAATACTTTTCAAGCTATTTCAGGAAATTGAAAAAGAAGGAGCACTTCCAAATTCACTCTATGAGGCCAACATCACCCTGATTCCTAAACCAGACAAAGACACTTCAAAGAAAGAAAACTACAGACCAATATCTCTAATGAACATAGATGCAAAAATCCTCAATAAAATTCTGGCAAATTGGATACAAAAACATATCAAAAAGATTGTGCACCAGGATCAAGTAGGATTCATCCCTGAGACGCAAGGTTGGTTCAATATATGCAAATCAATAAACGTTATTCACCACATCAACAGACTTAAAGATAAGAACCATATGATCATCTCAATAGATGCAGAAAAAGCATTCGACAAAGTACAGCATCACTTCATGTTTAAAAAACTAGAAAAACTAGGGATAACAGGAACATACCTCAACATTGCAAAAGCTATTTATGAAAAGCCTCAGGCTAGCAACATTCTAAACGGAGAAAAATTGAAGGCATTCCCTCTAAAATCTGGAACAAGTCAGGGATGCCCTCTCTCACCACTTCTATTCAACATAGTTCTTGAAACACTGGCCAGAGCAATTAGACAGATGAAAGAAATTAAAGGCATAAGATAGGAAAAGAAAAACTTAAATTAGCACTATTTGCATATGACATGATCCTATACCTAGAAGATCCAAAAGGTTCTACCAAGAAACTTCTAGAGCTAGTAAATGAATTTAGCAAAGTGGCAGGATATAAAATCAACACGCAAAAATCAAAGGCGTTCCTATATATCAGTGACAAATCCTCCGAAATGAAAATGAGAACAACTACCTCATTCACAGTATCCTCAAAAAAAAAATAAAATACTTGGGAATTAACCTAACAAAAGAGGTGAAAGAACTATACAAAGAAAACTACAATACACTAAAGAGAGAAATAGAAGAAGACCTTAGAAGATGAAAAGATATACCTTGTTCATGGATAGGCAGAACTAACATCATTAAAATGGCCATATTACCAAAAGTACTTTATAGGTTTAATGCAATCCCACTCAAAATCACAATGGCATTCCTCACAGAAATATAAAAAAGCTGGGCTGGGGATGTGGCTCAAGTGGTAGCGCGCTCGCCTGGCATGCGTGCGGCCCGGGTTCGATCCTCAGCACCACATACAAAAAAGATGTTGTGTCTGCCGAGAACTAAAAAATAAATATTAAAAAAATTCTCTCTCTCTCTCCCTCCCCCCCTCCCTCCCACTCTCTCCTTAAAAAAATATATATAATAGAAAAATCAACCATGAAATTCATCTGGAAAACTAAAAGACCTAGAATAGAAAAAGCAATTCTAAGCAGGAAGAGTGAAACTGGCGGTATAGCGATACCAGATTTTAAACTATACTACAGAGCAATAGTAACAAAAACAGCATGGTAATGGTACCAAAACAGGCGGGTTGACCAATGGTACAGAATTGAGGGCACAGAGTCCAATCCACAAAATTACAACTATCTTATATTAGACAAAGATGCTAAAGGCATGCAATGGAGAAAGGATAGCATCTTCAACAAATGGTGCTAGGAAAACTGGAAATCTATATGCAACAACATGAAACTGAATCCCTTTCTCTTGCCATGCACAAAAGTTAACTCAAAATGATCCAGGAGCTAGGAATCAAACCAGAAACTCTGCGTCTGATAGAAGAAAAAGTTGGCTCTAATCTCCATCTCATGGGGTCGGGCTCCAAATTCCTTAATAGGACACCTATTGCACAAGAATCAACAAATGGGACATACTCAAACTAAAAAGTTTTTTCTCAGCAAAAGAAACAATAAGAGAGGTAAATAGGGAGCCTACATCCTGGGAACAAATATTTAGCCCTCTCACTTCAGATAGAGCTCTAATCTCCAGAGTATACAAAGAACTCAAAAAATTAAACAACAAGAAAACAAATAACCCAATCAATAAATGGGCCAAGGATCTGAACAGACACTTCTCAGAGGAGGATATACAATCAATCAACAAATACACGAAAAAATGCTCACCATCTCTAGCAATCAGAGAAATGCAAATTAAAACAACTCTAAGATACCATCTCACTCCAGTAAGAATGGCAGCCATTATGAAGTCAAGCAATAAGTGCTGGCGAGGATGTGGGGAAAAGGGTACACTTGTACATTGCTGGTGGGACTGCAAATTGGTGCAGCCAATTTGGAAAGCAGTATGGAGATTTCTTGGAAAGCTGGGAATGGAACCACCATTTGACCCAGCTATTTTCCTTCTCGGACTATTCCCAAAAGACCTTAAAAGAGCATGTTACAGGGACACAGCTACATCAATGTTAATAGCAGCACAATTCACAATAGCTAGACTGTGGAACCAACCCAGATGCCCTTCAATAGATGAATGGATAAAAAAAAAAATGTGTAATTTATACACAATGGAATATTACTCAGCACTAAAAAATAACAAAAGCTGCCCTTCCTATCCTCTACTATCCCCCCTCCCCTCCCCTCTCCTCCCCTCCCATCTTCTCTCTCTATGTGAAACCGATGTGAATCTGCAATACATATACGGGGTAACAATGGGAGTTCATAATCTCCTTGAATCAAATGTATGAAATATGATATGTCAAGAGCTTTGTAATGTTTTGAACAACTAATAATAAAAAAAGAAATAAACTATTAATAAATTAAAAAAAATAACAAAAGCATGGCATTTGCAGGGAAATGGATGGCATTAGAGCAGATTATGCTGAGTGAAGCTAGCCAATACCTAAGGAGCAAGTGCTGAATGTCTCCTTTGATATAAGGGGGGAGACTCAAAACAGAGCGGGGAGGAAGAGCATGAGAAGAAGATTACCATTAAATAGGAATGAGAGATGCATGAAAATGGGAGAGAGAAGGGGAATTGCACATAAGATGGAAGGAAACCCCCATTGTTATGCAAGATTACATATAAGATGGTGTGAGGAAGAAAAAAAGAGAGAGAGAGAGAAAAGTGTCATAGAGTGGGTAGAGAGAGGTGATGGGAGGGGAAGGGAGGGGAGGGGGAAATAGGAAGGGTAGCAGAATACAATAGACACTAATATGGCTGTATGTATAAACGTGGTTGTAAAACCAATGTGATACTGCAATCTGTACACGTAAAAAAAAAAGAATTCACACCCCACTTGAATCAAATGTATGATATGTCAAGATCTTTGTAATGATTTGAGCAACTAAAAAAAATATTAATTAAAAAATATGTACAGTTGTTATGTGTCAATTAAAAATTCAACAAAATAAATATACTACTTTAGCAAAAAAAAAAAAGAAAAAAGAAAAGAAAGAAATTAGGACCAAATGTATAAGTTCATAGCCACTCGGAATCAAGTAAAGTAGTCTTTAGAAAAGTCTCTACCTTTTTTACCTTGGGCCAGTACCACTGTGTCTTGCATTTTCTTATACCTGTTTAGGCACTGTCGGAGATCTTCTATTTTTCGATCCTATAAATAAAATAAATTATCATCTTTAACACTATGGTTTTAAAACAGTAGTGGTAAGTCTGACAGAAAGAATAAGCAGACATAAATTACATACATTATTCAAAGAATACTTCTAAACTTTAGTAAAACTGGTAATATCTAGAATATTTTTCCTACATATATCAGAGATATGGAAAAAGTACCTCTGAATTTAGAGATCCTATCCTTCAGCTGCCATCTTTAAAAAACAAAAACAAAACATGGTAATAAGATACAATTAAAAAAAACATGAAAAAAATCAGCTTTAATTACTCTTCTAACTTAGAAGTTCCGTCTTGAAAGAAAAACCTAAAACCTGTGTTAGCTATCTTTATTATCCACTATTAATAGGTATCAACTCACCAAAGCAGATTTGATTCATCATCATTGACCTTCAATCTATTAAACAATACATTACTAATTAATATTTTTCATCCCTTTTCTAATTTAATCTGTCTGGAACTTTATTGACCCCACTCTTAACTCCTTTCACTTCTCTGTCCACTCTTTCTTTTGATATCTTAATCCTTTAACTAGATATTTGTCATTGTCTTCTTCTCTTCTATCTATCTATCTATCTATCTATCTATCTATCTATCTATCTATCTGCCTATGTATGTATCTACCTATCTATCTATTTTCTGGTGGTGCCAGGGCCTTATATATGCCAGGTAAGAGCTACTACCACTGAGCTACATTCCCAGCTTTAGATAGTCTACTTCTATAACCCCCATTATTTCTCAACCTGAGCTATAAAATGCTGGAGCTCCAAAGTTCTGTCCTTGACCTTCTTGACTCTTTTCCTATGCCCTCAATTATGGCAATTAAAATGGCCTCCCCTAGTCCCGATTCTGGGACTGGACATGTGACTTAATTTGGCCAATAAGATAGCAACTAAGCATTTACACGTTGAGGCTGCCCTCTGGTGCTGCTCTAGGGAACTCTGAGGAACTATGTGAAAAAGCCTAGGCTAGTCTGTTGGAGGAAGAGAGATTATTTGGAGAAGAGACAAGTCATTCAAGATAGGGTGAACCCAGACCAATGCCTCAGTTACCAGACGTGTTAAGTCAAATTATTCTAGACCATGTAATGCCTCTGAGCTGCCAGCTTAGAGATCAGCTAAGCCAGCCTAGACCAGAAGAACCTTCTTGTCAAACCACAGAAGCATGAGAAATGATAAACGTGGTTTCTCATGAAGCAAAAGCTAACTGACACATCAACTGTACGTTAGCTTCTACCAATTTACAATTCTGGATTTCTTCAGAAATGGAGGGGTTCAATCCCCACTAATTTATAATTCCACAAATCTTAAAATTTAAATTTGTATGCCAATTTTCTACGAAAAATCTCCTTTAAAATGTCCCATGGGCATATAAAATTGAATACATGTAAAACTAAGCTCATTATTTCCCCCTAGGACTTACTTAAGCCTCTGCTTGGATTTCCTTAATCATCATCCACCCAGTTGCTCAAACCAAAAATTTATTCTCATTTCTCAAATCCAGAGATCTGAGAAGCTTGTCAATCTGTAACTTTCTCTAAGATTTTGTCCTTCTTTACCAATTTGCTGCCATTGCCTGATTGTAAGCCCTCATCATTTCTCATGACTATATCAACATCCTCTTAATTGTGCTGTGTTCATTCTCCCTCTTATTCTTGCCTCCATTCTGCCACCAAAGTTAGCTTTCTAAAAATAGCAATTTAATTTCATCATTTCTCAAGGTCTACAAGCTCAGTCCCCAAATCATGAGATTAGCAAAGTTGCTTTGGTCAGCCACACACCTAGCCGCAACCCCTGGATATCACGCTCAACACCTCCCCACTATATCCTAGGATATTTCAAGCCTGGGTTTCCACGTGTGTTTTGGCTCATGGGCCCTTTGGCTAGAAGCCTTCATTTTCCTGATGAACTACTGTTTCTCCTTGGAATTTTCCTCTTTGAACTCTGGAACCCTCAAAAAAGTTGTTACTCTTGGTGTTCTTGGCAGCTTGGGCATCTAATAGGAGTTCATTAAACATCAGGAGTTTTGCTTATTGTTGCTTTTTTAGGAAGAAAAACTAAAACAAAATGAACGTTAGTCATTTTTGTTGTTGTTGTTTAAATAAAAGGTATGGTGGGCAGCTTGCTAATTATTTTTGTTTTTATTCAATATTGGGAAAGACTAGAAAAAGAAACCTGCAGATGGGCAGGTGAGTATGACAATGAGTTTATTTCCACAGAAAAAAAAAGAGAAAATAAAGAAAATGGTAGACAAAATAATTAACATTTTTTATAAATAAGGAGGTAAGAAAAACAGAACAGGCAAGAATTAGAGAAAGTTATGATGACAGAAAATGATCAAGCCAAAGTTCTTGACATTTTGTTGCTTTTTTACTTCCCTAAAACTACTCTTGTTGGGGGAACATGTCCCCTTGTTTTGTTCATTCAGGGATACAAAGGGGAGAGTAGTTCTAACAACATGAACTGGACCTAACAGTTGTGGTCTGCTGGATATATGAATGATCATGTAGGCCACAAAGAAACACATCACCTTAGTGGGTAACTGCATCCCTGCTCATGTCAAGATGAAACATCAGATGTTGGGGGGGTAAACCAGCCAGGAAAAAGACCTCTGGAGGCATTGGTTTCAGTGACATTGGTTTCAGAATGTACTTTCTTTTATTTGTCACCTGACTATGCAGAACTCCTCTGATGGCCTGAACATTTTCTATATTCACAGGAATAGGAGAGGGTAGGAATCTCAGTGGAGCTAGTGCCGCTGCTCCCTATTCCTGTGTGTAAAGCCATGATTACAACTGCCATTGCTGAGAATGTGCACACACAGGCAGGGAGGGAGAAGGCTGTCCCTTAATGTGGGCAGAGTTCAGGGTATGTTCTTTCAAACTGAGAAAGCTCAAGAAATTGTGTGGAATGGTCAAAATGGTGTCACATAACATTAATGTACATATTTAAATTTCATCCAATACCTTTTCATCATTTGCTGCCATTAAAGATTCCACAGCCTTTTTCATCTTTTGTACTTCAATATCTGAAAATAATACAATATTGAATCATAAATCAGTTTAATTATCCTGAGAAGCTACTTACTCTTCAGATGAAATGTTTTAAGGTAAAGATGTTATTGATTTGTTTTATTTGTTTTTAAAAAGGAACACATTTAACACCTATATTCTCTTTTAAGGAAAACCTAAAAGGTGAACACTTCTTATCTTAAAAGCTGTGATTCCAGAAAAACGATATGGGTACAGGAGAACTAAGTTCTCCCTCAAGCAACAATGAAATTCTCCCTAGTACACTAAAGATGGAACTTGGTTGTGTAACAATAAAAACACAGTTTTCAAAAATGGAAGCTATAAAGCAGTGATTGAAAGCAATGAATGGTATACATAATGACTAAAGCAGAGAAAATGATGCTCATTTATAACTAAGATGGAGGCATGGATGGTAAGAGCCTGATGGATTGTGATATTTACATGAATAGTCATGCTTAGAAGTTGGCTGTAGGTTCCATACAAAAGAATAATACTTTGCTTCATCTATAAACTTCATTTCCAACACTATTTTAAAGCAAACTTCAAGACATAAGGACCAAAGTAAGCTGAATGTAATTTTCCTTAAAATTTGATATTCAGGGGCTGGGGTTATAGCTCAGTGGTAGAGCGCTTACCTCGCACACGTGAGACACTGGGTTCAATCCTCAGAACCATATAAAAATAAATAAAGTAAAGATAATTGTGTCCATCTTTTAAAAATTTGATATTCAAATGCAAAAGCAGATTACTTGAATAACAAAATATTTTAAAAATGAAAAATTCATCCAAAAGTGAAAGTACAAATTAAATAACTGAAACACCAAGAAAATATATGCAAAAAAGCTTCTAATGTAGATCTCATGAAATAGTGGATTTCCAAACATGGAAAAGCTAAAGCAAAGTTCAAAATGATCTTTCAACTGTGGTAAATCTTAAAAACAATGCATTTTCATAGAAAATTTTCCCTCTTTACCTGGATGACAGAGAAAATGTTCTCTGATCTCCACCCTACTGGATGCCTTGCTGTATCCTGCGCAGCTAAAGGGTTGAATCGGGCAAAATCTGCAAAGTGATCTTTTCTTCCATATTTTCATTTTCACTGTCTGTTTGTCTAGCCTCTATTTTGTACACTCGGAAGAAATGGAGGGCTTATTGATGAAGCAACATTACATCTTTGGTGAGAAATGTTTTAAAACACATGCAAAGAACAAAGTAGTACTTCTGGTGATGCAAAGGCTGATGGAAATACACCAAAACCTTACTTTTTTCTTTGAGCTTCTTTTTAAAAGTTTCATCTGTGCGGGAAAACCCATTGAATTGAAAGTTAGCAAACATTACAGCAATAAAAAATATTTTAAACATACTATTAGTCTCCTTTTACCTAAAATGAAGGGATTTTAACCTTATAAAAACATTATAAGAAGCATTATTTTGTGACTGTAGGACTGATGGGAGGAGACTGATCAGAAAAATCTAACTTCATATTACTACATCTGAGTCTTCATATTTCTGAACCTTGATTTTTTTGTGGGAAAATCAGACATAACAAAATCCAAGTGTTTCCTAAACACCATATGAAGTGAAAAATGAGTTAATGTTGCTTTGGTAGTTTTTTCATTTCTATAACAGAAATGTTACATGTTCAAAACATGGTCCTCTGGAAAGTGGCCAGTACAATGCTATGCCACACTGAATTCAACACTCAAGTTCTGCAACACTGAAATGGTCTATCAGCCATTCAATGAGATGAGTCATGGTTGAGCCAGTTATATATGCCAGTAGCAGACTGCCACGAAATTTCCAAGACTTTTCTCTGTATCTGCCGTTATCTGTTTGTACACTGGTAACAAGAAGTTCATACACTGGGTCCAGTCCTCAGTTCAGACTGTGGGCAACACTACTCTAATACATCCTCAAGTCCTGTGATTCCATTTTCTTTTCAAAGCACTAAAGTGGGGCTGAGGCTGTAGCTCAGTAGTAGGCCTTGTGCCTAGATTAATCCTCAGCGTGTGTGTGTGGGGAAGCAAGCCTATTCCTGAATGCTCTTTGACAATATCTTACATATTCCAAAATATGGGAGATGAGAGGAGGGGATTCCATTCCCTTCAGGTTTGAGGAACTGATGAACAGGGAATTATGATACCTACAGGTATATAAAACCACAGTATTCTAGAGCCAAGAAGGACTTTAGAGGCAATCTAATTCGAGTCAGAAAATAATGTTATTCATTTTCACATAACAGATAAAAATATGCCAATGCTATACTAACTGAAATCTGTTCTGTTGCAAATGACTCAGAAGTTGCTTTGGTATTTTAGTGTTGCAGTCTTCCTTCCTTTATAATCACAAAGAAAGGCTAAATTTGACCTAGTATTGTCAGATGTTATACATTATATTTACAAATTATCATTAAAACAAAAACATGTTTCATCAAGTTATTTTTTATCATGTATAACCTATATTATCAGGATTACAAACAATACAGTATTCAAAAAAATCCTCCTTAGTTATGAAAAAAAAAAATCTTTGGATAAATTCATACATTTTTCCAAAACAGAATAAGACTATCTTTGCTCTCTAAAAGATTGAGAGCTTGGCCCACAGTAGGAAATTTTCACCAATATTCCAAAGATAGAGAGCTATTCCTTTTTTTCTCTTAAAAGAGTAGGGGAGGTTTCTAGATCCCTTATTTCATCTTTTCTCAAGTTCAGTTCAGAGGAAAACAATCTTGGGACACAGTAATTGTTCCTTTTGCTTCTTCCAACATTCCCTTGTATTGCAATTTGAAAAAGTATGCTCTTGTGATGAAAATGTACAATTTAGTCAATTAAAGTGAACACCCAATGAAGTACAAAACTGCCCTACCCCTGCTGCTTCAGAGAAAGGTCAGGACTTCTCTTGCCACAGTAGAGTCCCAGAGAACTCCCTGTGGCTGTTGGCATACTTGGTCTATTACTTTCCCCATTTCTTTCATACTGAAATTATATGTTGACTAACTTTAGATTCTTTCCTAGATTTTTGAGGATTTTAACAAAGTAAGATAACAATAGTTAAACAAATATTCCTACCTCTATCAAGAATCTCAACCCCTTCTCCTTTCATCTTGCAAACCAACTTTTCTTGCAGCCTTTTTACTTCAGATTCCTTCTCTTCCAGTTGTTCTTTTAAAGATGCCAGTTCATCCTACAAATTGTAAATTTATTTTAAAATTGTATATTATGACTGAAAGGGAATATTTAAAGAGCACATTAACTCTTTAGATCAGTAATCTGATTGGACAAATGAAACAAAAATCTACAAGAATTTAGACACAAACATCAGAAATTACACAGTAGCGATGAAAAGCAGGAGGCAAGACTATTAAAAAAAGTATAATTTATAATAATCATGACAGGTTTCTTTGTGAGTAAATTAAAAAGAAATCTTTTAAAGTATAATTAAGGCTGGCTAGTATATTATATTAAATTACAAAACATGATTAAGATAATCAAAATTACATTCTTAATGTCATAAAAGGCAAAATAAAAGGCAAATGGAAAAGACTTCCTGACATTCACTCAGCATTTCAACATGGCACATTAATGCTTCCTAGACAAGCACTGAGCTTTAACCAGTGGGCAAGGTAGAAGTCATGAACCACCTTAGCTAAATTATAGGACATAATTATTCATTCTTATAATTAAGCAAAAGAACAGAACCTTTTATGGCAATGGGAAAAGAAAAATTTCAAAAAAGGACTTAAATATCAAACTAGTCAACTATAAAGGCTTCAATGTCATTTGTTTATTTACTTATTCAATTTGCAATTCTGGGGATGAAACCCAGAGTCTTGTGCATACTAGACAATGCTCTATCACTGACTGAGCTATATCCCCATCCCTTTTGCTAATATTTTAGATTTCTGTTTCATTTTAGTAAAGAACTAGTTTTAGCAAATCTAAGTTCTACTGTCTATTTTTAATGCAAAAAATTAGAGCTGTGCAATGCTAATATGCATAACTTTATATTCAATATCACATTTCATTTTCAGAGTCTACAGATATTTATTACACTTAGTATTATGAGAAGATGTAGTACACCAATGAAGGTAGAAGGTTTGCCCGACAGTTCTGACTTATGGTAAGAATGAAAACCAAGTCCAAGACATTTTCAGTAGCACTATTAAGATTTGCTGTGCTTTTCTCATTGTGCTGCTTTTTAGCAGTAATTTCTGTTCAAGGCCATGATAACATAACATTATATATCTTTAAGAAAGCCCTGAAGGAGAAAAGCAGTATCTACTACTGATATGAAATAAAAATTCTTTCACAGATGAACTTTTACAATTATTTTATGATGTTCGGGGGATCAAAGAACCTGAGGGTTAGATTTAATTTATAAGGTTGCTTGTTTATTTATTTATTTATTTAGGGGCTTGAACTCAAGAGTGCTTTACCACTGAGTTACATCCCCAGTCCTTTTAAAGTTTTTGTTTTGAGACAGGGTCTTGCTAAGTTGCTTGGGGAATCTCGTTAAGATGCTAAGGCTGGTCTCAAACTTGTGTCTTTCTGTTTCAACCTCCCGAATCACTGGGATTACAGGTACATGCCACCACACCTAGCTAATACTTTTATTTTATTTGTTTATTATTTTTCATTTATTATGTTGGATATTTCTGAAAATAGCATTAGGGATCTCATTGTCTCTTTCATCAGTGTTGTATGTATTTTTAATAAACAGCTGACATACACACATATACAAAATAAATGCACATGCCACTAAAAACACTATCACAGCAAAACAACACAAGCCAGAAAATGACAGGCCATGGAGCCCATCACCCAAAGTCTACTACACCTTCAGTGACTCCCATTTTTGTTCCATCCGCTGCTTTTCATACTGCATCTGACCCACCTTGATTTTCATGCTAGAAAGTTTGGCCATTAAAGACTGGTAGAGAGACAGAGGAGTGAAAGAAAACTAGAGAGAAACAGACATACTAAATAACCAAGAAAACAGTATCAGTTTATAAAGGAGGTTAGATAACTCAGAGAAATGGCAGGTTACATTCTGGGAGATTAGTTAAGCCTTGTTTATTATTCAGAACAGTAGTGTTTATTTTCAAAGTTTCCAGCTTGTAGAAAAATATCATTTACTTATAAAATACCTTATTATCATATACTAAGTAGAAAACATTTTCATTTATATTACTGGTGACAGATGAGTAGTGGAGCTATTCAAATTTGTTTTTATAGGTAAGAAACTTACTTTGGTTGACTTAAGCTTTTTTTCATATTGAAGTCTTTCACTATCCATTTCACTGACTTTTAACCTTAAATCATTGATCTCCTGAATTAGTCCCTGTCCAAAAAGAAAAAACAAGAAACACATTAGGAAAGTGGTAGCAGTTACCTCAGTTACCTGCTGTACCAAAGTAGCAGCTTAGTTTTTCTTTTTTTAAGTACTGGGGAAGTGCTCTACCACTGAGCACTGAGCCACATCTCCAAGTTCTTCTAATTTTTTATTTTGAGACAGGTCTTGCTACATTTCCCAGGCTGACCTTGAGCTTGCAATTTTCCTGTGTCAGACTCCAGAGTCACTGGAATTATGGGTATGCACTACCTGTGCCACCGAATATCTGATCTTAAGAAGGTAGAAATCTTAAGAGGTAAACAGCTCCTAGGGTTTAAGTTGTGTGAATCAGGTCTGACAAATGGAAAACCAGTAAATGTATTTCCTTAAGACCAAACTGTTTAGAAAAAAAATTTTTGTAGTTGTTGATGGACAGCGTATTTATTTTCTTTCTTTCTTTCTTTTTTTTTAAATGTGGTGCTAAAGATCAAACCTAGTGCCCCACACATGCTAGGCAAATGCTGTGCCACTGAGCTATAGCTACAGCCCCAAATCAAACCATTTTCTTATTTAAACACTGCTTTAAATTCCCAATGCTTCTGCCCTAAAGTGGTGGGCTTACAAAAATAAAAGATTAACAAAGTTCTACTGTTTATATCTTGAGTGTCCCCAAGGGCACAAGCTGTGATCCCCAGTATGGAGCTGCTGGGAAGTGGTAGAACCTTTAAGGGGTGGGATCTACTGGGAGGTTCTGAGGTCTTTGTCCTTTAAAGGGCCTGTAAGACCCTAACCCCTTTCTCTATTTTTTGTTTCCTGGCCATGGAGTGAGCAATTCTGTTCTTCAACATGTTCTCCTGATGCTCTCCTACTTGCAAAAGGAACAAGGACAATTGATCATGAACTGGAACCTCCAAGACTGGGCCAAAATAAACATTTTTCTCTTTATACATTATCTAAGGTATTTGACATAGTGATGGAAAGCTAAGTAATACAGAAAAGTAGTTTCATATCTGACTCACAACCATTTCTTGGATGTTTCTAGACTAAAACTATGAACTCTGTCTTTAAAAATAAACCAAAGAAATTTTCTTGTAAAGCCATTTACCTTGAAGGCCTTCTCATTGATACATAAGTATTTATAAAAAAATTTTTTTTAAATAATTTCTTCCTTAGTCTACAAAAATACAGATTACCTTTAAATACTTTAAACAAAAAGATTCTCAATTTGAAGATGAAGGTACTGTAGTTTACACATATATTTTACATAATACAATTTTATATTGGGAAAATGAGAAAGAAAACAATCTTAATGTTTTCATAATAGAATATAAAAAAACTTGGCACCTTTCTACTGCCACTTTAAAAAAAAAAAACTAATTTGCCTGTAAATTTTGCCTAAATATTGAGTATATTTATTGTCTAGAGCCCAGAGAGGAAGAAAAGGAATTTAGAATGTTAAACAATAATAACTCCTCCAAATAAGAAGCTCAGATACATTGCAAAGGAGACTTTTTGTTTCCCCCTTTTCTTTTCAGCTATACATCACAAAGATTCCTCCATGGTTAATATCTTAATATCTCTTTCATCTTATATGACATTTATTTCTGGACAACGAGTTCATTGATTGTAGAGCAGAAGTATACAAACATGTCAAAAAAGTAGAATAATGCTTTAACAACTTTATTAACAGATTATTCTAAAATTATAAGTGTAATGATTCCAAGTCATAAACGCTGGGGAAAGGGATGCTACATAGGAATATACTTCCCAGTAAAACTATAAAAAGGGTTCTTGTAAAAAGGGTAAAACTATTCCCTACCTTTATAAAATTGCTTAATGATAATTATATAATGTGTTCAGTAAGAGAAAATAGACTTTTTTCCTTTTATGAGGTCAAGAATATGTGACTACTAAAAAAAAAAAAGTTTAGTTATGATCCCTTATTTTAAGTTCAGAACTGAAGTTCAAAGAAAGTCAGTTTCTCCCACTTAGTAATCATCCTTGCATAATACAAGTCATTAGTGATCTTCCTTCATCCAGTCTTTAAAATATATGTTATGGTTTAGATAAGAGATATTCCCCCAAAAGCTCATATGTGAGACTACAAGAAAGTTTAGAGGTGAAAAGATTGGGTTATGAGAGCCCTACTCTAGTCAGTGCACCAATCCACTGATAAGGATTAACAGGGTGCTGACTACATGTGGCTGGAAGAGGTGGGTCACTGGGGGCGTGCCTTAGGGTTTGTATTTTGTCTGTGATGAACAGTGCTCTCTTTGCTTCCTGATTGTCATGCCCTTCTTCCTTGATGTTATGCTTCACTTCAGGCCCAGAGCAATGGAGCCAGCCATCTATGGACTGAGACCTCTGAAACGGTGAACAAACTGTAAATAAACTCTTCCTTCTCTAAAATTGTTCTTGTCAGGTTTTTTGGTCACAGAAGTGGAAAGGCTGACTAAAACAAAATATTTTTCTACTTTCTCACTGTTAAAGAACAGCTTTGAGTTCCTATCTGGCACTGTTGCATATTTTACCACTTCCTTTAGTGCCAATTTCCAAAAGAGAAGAAGCATAGTGTATACTTCTAAACAAACAAAATTACTTGCCAAGCATGGTAGTACATGGTCTGAAATCCCAGTGGCTCAGGAAGCTGAGGCAGGAGGATCATAAATTCAGTCAGTCTTAGCAACTTAGCAAGGCCCTAAGCAACTTAGGGAGACCATGTCTCAAAATTAAATATAAAAAAAGGCTGGGGATGTGGCTCAATGGTTAAGTACCCTTGGGTTCAATCCCTAGTACCAAAAAGAAAAACAAACAAACAAACAAACAAACTACTCAATTATCTTTCATGGCAATACTTTGAACATGAATCTACATTTCCAACTTAGAAGAAATAAATCTTTCCCTATTAACTCAAGTTGGAAAACATGGAAATTGATCCTTAGTATGAAAATCTTAACAGGGGAATATTGATTATTTCAATTAACTTATCAGAATTTCAGTCCTAAAGAAAACGTGTTATCTTCCCCTTTGTCCTTATAAAGAACTCAAGTTAGGGCTCCCACAGCAATTCAGTTTCTGACATCTGAGTTCTTACCAGAAGAGGGCACTGTTGAACAATATTAACCATCTCTCATCAGCAATTCCTGGGACAATCAAGCCTGGAATCTTTCAAGGTTTCAATATTAACTCATAATCTTTTGGAAACTGCCTATATTTCTTTCTCAATTCAATGTTTTATTAGAAATTACTATTCATATATTTTTAAATTCTAAGACAAAGTTAAAGGATTTGGGATTCATGATACAGCTAGGAAAACATTTTGTTTCTATTGAACAATAATAACAGGAACATATGCACATCGAATTCAGCTTTAATTCTGAAGACTTTTAATTATTTTCTTATATAACATCACAAATATAAAATAGTCTATAATTTGTAGGTATGTGCATACTACATTTTACCAATAGTATTCAATATTTATTAGAAAATCATCAGAAACTGAGTTCTATGGGAAGTGTGATGACAAGATCACCTTGCCTACGGAAGAGAATTCAAGAGTAAAGTAAGAAAGCAGTGGGGGAATGTGAAAGAAAATGCAGACTGAAAGGGAAGTGACCACAACACTTGGAGGGACCAAGAGTTCTTTTTGCAGAAGTGCAACAGAGGAGAAAAAAAGAGAAAGAGAAGAAAGAGAGAGAGAGAGAGAAAGAAAGAGAGAGCAAAAGCAAGAGCAAGAGAGACAGAGAGAGCAAGAGAGCAAGAGAACAAGAGAGAGAGGGGCCCAGCAGGAGGGAGTTTTTATAGCCCAAATCTAACAGGGCCTCTGGTCTGCAAGCTGCCTTGTTGGCACAAAGGGGGGTTGAGTGTTCAGCCTTGAGTGGGGGTTGAATGTTCAGCTTTGACACAAACAGGTGATAAAGGACCAGACAGAAGGAGGTTTGAGTGCGTGGGCCATCCTGCAGCTAACATTTGATCAGCCTGCCCTGCAGATAACATAGTTCAGCCTGTTCTGCACCTAACACAGACAAACTTCAGAAATGTAAACATTGTTCTGGGATCATACCAAGAAATCCCAAAACATCTGCAATTTAGTCCCAAAGTTGGGATCTCTTACCCAAATTAAACTAACAGTTGAACAGGTTAAGACTTCTTTTAAACTTTGCATATCTTTGTAGATGTTATGAAGAAGGCCACATCTTGATCCCTTTTCCTTTTTTTTTCCCCTGTAGTAGAACTAGCTTCCCTGCCATGTTGTCTACCTGTTGACCGAGTTCTATTATTATGTTAGGCAGTGACTATGAAGTCAGGAAATGACAGAAGAAAAGAAAGAAAAATATCCAAATGGATTTTTAAAGAAAGCACAAAACCAAGAATTTTAAAGACATTGGGTAACTTTCTAAGTCCTTTTTAAGCGCTCCAGTCTCAATCAAAGGAAAAACATTGCTCACATAGGTGACACAGCTTCAAGATTGAAACACAAATGAGTTAGGGAATTCCTTTTCCTATGGAGGAAGCAAGAAATAAAAACAAGACTTTTCATTAAAGCTAAATCTTTGACAGGAAATTTAATTTTGCAAATAATAATGAGGTAAATCGCATTACCTCAAATTAGACTTTCAAACTGTGGACAATAGATAATATACATGATTAATCTGGGATCATGGTAGTACATAGTTGATATAAAATTAATATTTGATATGCAGAGAAGGGAAACATAAGGAAATGATTGCCTTCCCCTCTTTCTTATTTCCCATTTTATGATTTAATATGGTACCTCCCCATCCTCTTAAGGAAGAAAACGAAATAGAAGAAAAGGAGGAGAGAATTTGGAGAATTTCTACAGCTCTTTACATTTAACTAATTTTATTTCTTTATCTATTTATTTACTTATTTTAGTTTGGGGACTGGACCTAGATCCCTTCACATGCTAGGCAAACACTGTAACACTGAGCTACATCCTGGGCCCTACATTTCATTTTAAAGAACAAAACTACAAACTGGAACACCTGGGTTAACAATAAAATGGGGAGAACAGACAAGTTTGCTTAGCCAGCCACAGGTATTTCAGGTTATAGAATCTACCCTGAGTTTCAAAAAGGTACAATGAATTTCATTTAATTGATTTATGTGTGGAGCAGACCAAAAATAGAAGGCCAAATTAAATGACCTCCACAAAGCTTTGTGATTTTATGATTGCATGATGTGGACATATTCTCTCTATATATAAAAACATCCTCTTGGGTGGGGGTTGTGGCTCAATGGTAGAGTGCTTGACTAGCATGCACAAAGCCCTGGGGTCGATCCTCAGCACCACATAAAAATAATTAAATACAAGTACTGTATCCAAATACAACTAAAAAATAAAATATTTTTTTAAATCCTCTTATTATGTAAGTAAATAATCAGTGTGCCTCAATAAGGGCTACTAATAAAATCATGCATATAAATACATTTATTTTAAAACTTAAGGGACCTGTGCGGGACCCAGGCCCACAGTCTGGGTCCATCCTGCCACAGGCAGACAACCACTGGAGCTCAGGTTCCAGCACAGGAACGCCTCTTCCAGCCAGCAGACCACTGCAGGAGCTTATACCCAGCCCAGATTCGCCCACACGGACAGGGTACGTCCAAGTTCGCCACCTCCCCCGCACCTGGGACCCGAAGCCTAACCCACTTGCATCTTGGGACACTGCAAACATCACCATAGTCTTCCGCACGCAGTAGCCCCTACATTTTTGACAATAGACAGGGCCTAGAAGCAGCTGCATCTCAGAGCAGACATCACAAAGACAGCATGAAGCCTACCCTTTGAGCCCCATCTCTGTAAGACATTGCATCCATATTGGGGCACCTCCACTATTATCTCAATATTGCCACCACCACGTCTAGTTGCAGTAGCATACATTGAGGGACACCAGCAGGGTCTGGAAGCCCAACATCAAGGTGAGGTACAGACAATCTGCACGGGTTTTACAAGAATATAGGGTAGAAACTGTAGTATCTCAGATTCACACTGCAAGAAAGTAAGACATATAGACAACATGAAAAAACAAGGGAGGAAAGTACCCCCAAACAAACCAGGATACTATAATAATAGAACCCATGGACAGTGAAATTGATGAATGTCAGATAAGGAGTTCAGAAGGCTCATAATTAAAATGAGCTGTGAATTAAAGAATGACCTAAATGAGCAAATATAAGCAAAAAATTGATCACTCCAACAGATAAAAGAGCAAATACAGGTGGCAAAAGATTACTTCAAGAAAGAGATAGAGACTCTGAAAAAAAAATAACAGAAATCCTTGAAATGAAGGATACAATAAATCAAATAAAAACTCATTAGAAAGCATAACCAACAGACTAGATCACTTGGAAGAAAGAACGTCAGATAATGAAGACAAAGTTTACAATCTGGAAAATAAAATTGATCACACAGTGAAGATAGTAAGAAACCATAAACAGAACATCCAAGAATTATGGGACAGCATCAAAGACCAAAGCTAAGAGGACTAGAGGAAGGCACAGAGTTTCAAACCAAAGGAATGCACGATCTCTTCAATAAAATAATATCAGAAAATTTCCCAAGCATGAAGAATGAATCAGAAAACCAAATATAAGAGACTTTCAGGACACCAAATGTACAAAATTACAACAGATCTGCACCAAGGCACATTATAGTGAAAATGCCTAGCATACAGAATAAGGATAGAATCTAAAAGCTGCAAGAGAGAGGAATCAGATCACATATAAGGGGACACCAATTCATATCTCAGCATATTTTTCAACCCAGACCCTCAAAGCCAGGAGATCAAGGAACAACATATACCAAGCTCTGAAAGAAAATGGATGCCATCCAAGAATCTTATATCCAGCAAAATTAAGCTTTAAACTTGGTGATGAAATAAAAACTTTCCATGATAAACAAAAATTAAAAGAATTTACAACTAGAAAGCCTGCCCTACAGTACATCCTCAGCAAAATATTCCACAAAGAGGAAATGAAAAACAATGATGAAAATCAGCAGAGGGAGGTATTACACTAAAGGAAAAACTAATCAGAGGAGAAACCAAGTCAAGTTAAATACCAAAAATAAACAAAAATGGCTGTGAATACAAATCATGTCTCAATAATGGTCCTGAATGTTAATGGCCTAAACTCACCAATCAAAAGACATAGACTAGCAGGTTGGATCAAAAAAACAAGACCCAACAATGTGCTGCCTCCAAGAGACTCATCACATAGAAAAAGACATTCACAGACTGAAGGTGAAGGGTTGGGAAAAATCATACCACTCACATGAACTGCGGAAGCAAGCAGGGGTTTCCATCCTCATATCAAATAAAGTAGACTTCAAGCTAATCAAAAGGGGTAAAGAATGACACTATGTACTGCTCAAGGGAAGCATACACCAACAAGACATAAGAATTATAAATATATATCCCCCAAAGATAAGAACCATATGATCATCTCAATAGATGGAGAAAAAACATTCAACAAAATATAGCACCACTTCATGTTCAAAACACTAGAAAAACTAGGGATAACAGGACCATATCTCAACATTGTAAAAGCTATCTATGCTGAGCCCCAGGCCAACGTCATTTTAAATGGAGAAAAATTGAAAGCATTCTCTCTAAAAACTGAACAAGCCAGGGACGCTCTCTTTCTTTCCATATGCAACAAAATGAAAAGTAAACCCCTATCTCTCAACATGCACAAAACTCAATGCAAAATGGATCAAGGACCTAGGAATTAAACCAGAGACACTTCATCTATTGGAAGAAAAAGTAGGCCCAAATCTCCATCATGTCAGATTAGGCCTCAATTTCCTTAATAAGACTTCTATAGCCCAAGAATTAATATCAAGAATAAATAAATGGGATGGATTCAAACTAAAATGCTTCTTCTCAGCAAAAGAAACAATCTGTGAGGTGAATAGAGAGCCTACTAATTGGGAACAAATTCTTACCACGCGCACGTCAGATAGAGCACTAATCTCTACAATATATAAAGAACTAAAAAATCTTAGCACCAAAAAACAAATAACCCAATTAATAAATGGGCCAAGGAACTGAACAGACATTTCTCAGAAGATATACAATCAGCCAACAAATATATGAAAAAATGTTCAACATCTCTAGCAATTAGAGAAATGAAAATCAAAACTACTCTAAGATTTTACCTCACTCCAGTCAGAATGGCAGCTCTTAAGAATCCAAACAACAATAAGTATTGGCGAGGATGTGGGGAAAAAAGCACACTGCTGGTGGGACTGCAAATTGGTGCAGCCTATCTAGAAAACAGTATGGAGAATCCTTGGAACACTGGGAATGGAACCACCATTTGACCCAGCTATCCCTCTCCTTGGTCTATACCCAAAGGACTTAAAAACAGCATACTATAGGGACACAGCCACATCAACATTTATAGCAGCACAATTCATAACAGCTAAACTCTGGAGTCAATCCAGATGCCCTTCAATAGATGAATGGATAAAAAAAATGTGGCATATATACGCAAGGGAATATTATTCATCAATAAAAGAGAATAAAATCACAGCATTTGCAGGTAAATGGATGGAACTGGAGAATATAATGCTAAGTGAAATTAGCCAATTCCCCAAAAAACAAATGCCAAATGATTTCTCTGATTTAAGGATGCTGATTCATAATGTGGTGGGGTGGGGGTGGGGGAATAGAAGGATTAAATAAACTCTAGATAGGGCAAAGGAGAAAAGGGGAGGGAGAGGAAGGGAAGGGGCACGGAGGTAGGAAAGAAGGTGGAATGTACCTTAAGTACATGTATGAAGACACGAAGGACGTGACTCTACTTTGTGTATAATAAGAGACATGAAAATTGTGCTCTATACATGTAATATGAATTGTAATGCATTCTGCTGTCATATGTAACAAATTAAAAATTTTAAAAATAAATAAAAGAAAGGATTAATATTTCAAATCAAAGTCCCCAAATAAAAATTACCATTAGCATTTAGCAATAAAATTCATTATAATAAAGTTGACTTGCTTATATTTTGGTGCTGGGGATAGAACCCAGGGTCTTGCGCATACTAAGCATGTGCTCTACTACTGAGCTAAACCCCCAAAAGTTTATTATTAAAAAGAAGTAGGATGAAAGTACATGGTAATGAGCTACTTCTCCTTCACACCTTCAGGGAATTTCAACTTTGCCCTAGGAGAGAGTGTGTGTGTGTGTGTGTGAGAGAGAGAGAGAGAGACAGAGAAAGAGAGAGACAGAGAGACAGAGACAGAGAGACAGAGACAGAGAGAGAAAGAGAGACAGACAGACATAGACACACAGACAAAGAGAAGGGGTCACTTACCTCTGTGTCTTGAAACCTGTCTTCATAATCCAGTCTGTCCTTCTCTACAGCTGACAGTTTTAACTTCAAGTTGGATATTTCAGCGATTAGATCCAACTTCTGAGTTTCTAAGGATGTCCTACTCAGAAGCTCCTATTAGAATATAAGAAACACATTCAGAAGTTATTTTATTATAAATGTCCACATGTAAATTTGGGACATTTCTGATTGCAAAGCAGCAAAGATCTGAAGTAAGAGGGTGCCTTGAAGAATAATTACTAGACATACGTACTTTTAGATTATTTACTATTCTCTGAAGAGAACACATATCAGTTTATTAAAGCAGATACACACACACACGCACACACACACCCAGGCTGGCCTACAGAACTCAGCCTCTGCAGTACCTGAGATTACAGGAGTGCACCCCTGCACTCAGTTGTTGTCTATTCTTTTTTTTCCTTGGTACAAGGGATTGAACCCATGCTAAGCCTGTACTCTACTACTGGGTTACACCCCCAGATCCTTTACATATTCCTAAGCCTGATGATGATGATGATGACGACGACGACAACACGTCTGCTATGTACCAGGTACTGATGTGACATATATTAAGTGATTCCATCGCCTCAAAAGTCTTGTGAGGTAGAAACTCTTATCCTCATTCATCAGAAGAGGAAACTGAAGAACAGAGAGGTTAAGAACTTGTCAAAGTTCCATGGCAAGGAAATGACAGAGCAGGAATTCAAACTAAGCTGTTTTGCAATAGCGATTTTATTTTGTCCACAACCTATAGGGCCTCTCATATATGAGCACTGTGTGTACAAGTGTTTTCCCAATAACATAGGCCATGTATAGTGATTATCTTTTCCTTAAGCATAAAATATGTCCATGATTGAGTTAGGGAATTGTGTGAATGCAAAAAGAAGAAAATAACCTACAATTCCATTAATATTTTGATTCTAATTAAACACTTTTTGTCTGTGTAGTTTGGGACCCTCTTACTCTAGTTTTTAGCTTAAGATGTGCCAGTCAGAGTGAGTCTGGAAATTTGCTGCTCCATCAGAGTAAAGACAGACACATCTCACCACCACCTCTACCCTCATCAGCTTTTACACATACCTGCTGCAGCATTTCTTCTGTGGCATTCAGTTTCTCTCTGTGCTCTTCAAGACAAAACTCCAAATCTCGAATCTTCTCTCCCTGAGCCTCCACCTGGTCTGTTAACACACTGACCTATATTTAGAGTAAAATACTGCAATGAGTGAGAGAGAATTTAGGTTCCACTAGGTGTGACGGTACACACAATCCCAGCAACTTAGGAGGCTAAGGCAGGAGGAGTACAAGTTGAAGGTCAGCCTGGAAAACCTAGCCAGATCCTGTCTTAAAATTAAAAAAAAAAAATGGTATGGGATGTAGCTCAATGGTAGAATGCTTGCTTAGTATGTTTGAGGCCCTAGGTTTGTTCCTAGGACCACACCCCTGCCCCCCCAAAAAAGGAAGGAAAGAAAAAAGAAAAACAGAATTTGGATTCTATTGGCATAGTTTATTTCTCTAAGTGAACACAAACTAGAATAATCTCACTACTCATGGTGGTAAAGAAAAACAATCTGAGGGGCTGGGGTTGTGGCTCAGCGGTAGAGCACTTGCCTAGCTTATGAGATGTCCTGGGTTTGATCCTCAGCACTATATAAAAATAAATAAATAAAGGTATTGTGTCCAATTACAACTAAAAAATAAATATTAAAAAAAAGAAAAAGAAAAGCAAAACAATCTGAGAAGACTACAGAGGTCTTTTACAGTACTATTTACATGTTGCTTCTGGATCTAAGAATTCCTGTTCAGTTTATGAGAAAATTAGTGCTGACTGGGGATATGCAATGCTTTATCGATTTCAATCATTGATGAAAAAATTTATGAACACAATTTCTGTTTGGGGGGATGTAGGAGATAGTATTAGAATGGAAGAGAGGAAATTAAGTTAATATTTGAAGCAGATATTGTCAATGAGTATTCAAATATGATGCTTGAAGAATAAGGAAAAGAATCCAGGGAATTTAAATTCCACAATATCTTTCAAGATCACACTGACTGCAAATGTATTCAAAGCCAAGATGCAGGGCTAGGGGTGTAGCTCAATGCTAGAGTATGTGCTTAGCATGCATAAAGCCCTGGTTCAAGTCCAAGTATTAAAAAACAAACAAACAACAACAAAAAAAAAACACCCAGGGTACAATGAAACATATTCAAAGATCCACAAGAAACTGTAGGCTTACTCCTTCATCCTTAGTACTTATTGAGATCTACATGTTTTTCCTCACTGATCATCAGCCTAATAAATATAATAATATAATAAATATTCATTTAGTCAAAATACCAAAGTAAAAATTACTTGTCCAAACACTATGAGGAAGTAAGTAAATTTAGTCTACAAGCAGGATTCCACTCACTGTTGTGTTCTGTTCTGTTTGACCCATGGTATCATTTTATAAATAGAAAAATTATACATATATTCATATTCAGAAATTATAACATTGATATTTTTATACTACAGTTATATATTTGAATTTCTGTTACATATTAAAACATCAGATCAAATGATGGATGATATTAGAAAGTCAGATCAGATGATAGTGAGCTTGTATTCAGACTGGCCCTGAAGGGCTGAGGCTAAGAACTGCTCCCTCTAGGCTGGATACACACTCCACCACCATCCTCACTACTTCCTAGTGTGTACAGATGGTCTACTGCACTTTTATTTAGCAACCTTGTTTTTGTAAGTATCTGAACTAACCATCTCAATTTAAAATCATCTTGTAAGTACAGGCTTCCCTTGGTATCTGTGTGGGATTTGTTCCAGCATCCCTGCAAATACCAAATCTGTAGAAGCTCAAATCCTTATATAGAACAGCATGGTATTAAATATGGTCTATGAACATCCTCCCATATGCTTTAAATCACCTCTAATTACCTAACACAATGTAAATGCTATGTAAACAGTTGTCATATATATTGTTTAGGAAATAATGACAAGAAAAAAAAAAGTCTGTACATGTTTGGAACAGCTTCAATTTTTCCAAATATTTTTGGTCCAAAGTTTGGAGGGCCAACTGTACATCATGAGAAAAGTGACATTTAAAATTACTTGCCTGAAGAACAAGGGATTCTTTATCATTTTCTAAGCGAGCTAGCCTTTCTTGATATACATCTCCATTCCCAGGTAAGTGTCCGTTTGTCTGAAAAAGGAAATAATAATGTTAAGACTGACTCTCTTTTTAGATTGATGTTGTGAGTAAACAAAAATTGTATATTTTAGTCCAAGGAAGTGGAATTACATTCAGCACAGCTGTCACTGCCATTAATAGAATATATGAGAATTCATTTACTTATATACATAAGAAAGGCACATTGGACATTTGGATATGACTTTATCAACCTAAAAAACTTCTTAACAATCAGAAAATAATGACTCTCAGGAACAGCATTACTTATACTCTTCAGTGACAACTGACACACTCTCAGAATCATACAAGGTCTTGAGAGTATATGGTGGGGTCTGATATCACTGTTTTCCCTGAACCCTCAGTATCACTAATTCTGGGTGTAGAGAGAGGTTCAGATCTTTGACACTCTTCTATTCCCACTATATCCATCCCCAGGCTCCACATCCAGGACAGCAGATGCCTGCCTTTAAGTAGGAGAGAACAGGGGCAACTTAAACCATGGGCTTCTTCCTGTTCCCTCAGGTCTTCTAATCTCAGAACAAACGTTCCCTACTTCTTTGAAGCCTTGAGTCCTGGAAGCCTTTCCTTCTTCTCCCAAAATCTTAACCATTCAGTGAACACTCATAGCACTGACTCTGCTTATCAGTGTCTTACCACTTTCTCTCTTCACCTCGTTAACTTCTTGTGAGTTTGTTTGTTCATGTAATGTCATGTTCAGCTCCTGGGAAAAGCCCCTAAACTGGTATCCTCTTATAACTTCCATAGCATCTGGCTTAGTGCTCTGCACATACTGACACTCAAATCTTTCTTTTCTCTCCTGCCTCCTTTTTTTTTTTTTTTTTAAGTCAGATTTGGGTATATTTATACCACATGCATGGTACAAATGCCAAAAGAGGTATAGATTAAGAAGGAAGTATAGATTCCTTTTCTCAGCTATCTCACTGGCAAGTGACTTGAAAAAGCTCACAAAGAGCAGAAGTGTAAAAATACCACTTGAACATATAATATGTGATTTGTGTCTTGTAATCTCATTTAACTAGTTCACAATCATCTAATACGCAATCCTCACAGAATTTCTAGATTCTTTATTCAAATACAACAGAAATAAAAGCTAGCTGGAGTCCAGAATGGATAGATGGGGACATCCAGAGTTCAACTGAAAAAGCAAGTAACACCTTTAGAACCATAGGAAAAATACAAACTGTATATCAGATGTTACATCTGATATGATGTCAATTATTTTTCCAATTAACTGGTGCCATTGTTCTACCTTTCCAATTAATGCAGTTTCCAGTATTATTTCTGGGAATAACAAAAGTCATTTGTTGGGAAGGAAAAATCAGACAAAAATGAGGCTTCAACAACAACAAAAACCCCAAATTTCAGAATGTTTTTTCTACAAACTTAGGCATGCTGGATCATATTTCCCAAGAGGCCAAAGAAAAATCAGAAGCTAATTTAGTAAATGTGCAATGTACATTTAGGGTAGATAAAAAAAATTAAGATCAGCTATTTGACCACATGCCTATACAATTACCACTACATAACTCTGTTCATGTTGTTAACTCAAGTGCCCAGAATTAAATTACAAGAGTCTGAAGGAGTGGTCTGAATGACTTCCATCCCTGTGGACTGCTGCAAATGAAATTCACATAACTTCTTAAGGACAGTTTTTTGGAAAACAGCCAGGAGGCATATTGCATGTTCTCAATTGAAAAAGTGCTGAGACAGGCCCAGTATAACTTTAAATGCCTCATTTTGATTACGAATACTAACAGGCATCTGATTTTAAAATGCCACACAAGCAACTTTTTATAAACATACTTCTCATCAGGAAGAAAAAAATGCTTTCTGTTCATTGAAGACACAAACTAAAACTTTTCTTTTTCCTTTTTTTAAGTGATGAGATTTTGCCATGTTGCCCAGGCTGAATACTGGGTTCAAGTGACCCTCCTGTGTCAGTATCCCAAATAGCTAAGGCCAAGTAGCTGGGTAGTACATACCAGGGCACTCCACCAAAGTATATTCTTATTCTTTAGTGTGCTGGGGGTTGAACTGAGGGCCTCATGCATGTATGCATACACTCTACCAGTGAGCTATCCCCCTAACTCCTTTTTTTCTGATTGAAAGAAATGTAGCCAGATTAGCAGAGTTTCCTTTCAAACTATTAAGTATGACAGAGAAATGGATGTTCCAAAATCAGTTCATCAAAATAAAACAAATGATGGAAACTGATTCAAAATGAGCAAAATTATGTTTCTCAATATACTCACACTTATAAACACTTGCTGTACTCAAGATTAGTTTAAAATTTTTAACACATTTTTTAAAGCAAAATTTAAGAGTCACTATTGGAATAGTTACATACTTGTGTTAACTTATTCATGTAGGAAAAGATCTGTTCTACCTACTAATACCTCTGCCATAAGACTGTGTTGGAGGTATATCTGTTAGGTTAATACCTTGTCACCTCCATTCTTCCTTCAACTCCTGTGCTCCACTATCAGATCACTCAAAACCTTCCCAAACATGGCATGCTTTTTCACATACTAATTCCTTCTACATGAAATGTCTTTCTTTTCTTTTCCTATTTTTTTCTGAGGCTTTAGGGTCCATTTCCACTGGGAGGTGGTAGGTGAGGTCTTCCTTGAAATAATGGTTCACTTCTGTGCAAGTTACAGCATCAAATGCACCTTCATTACAGCAGGCATCACATGAAATGGACTAAGTTTACACTTGGCTATGGATGTGTCCCTTTCTCAGCAGATTCTACATTTTTTATGAGTAGATTCATCTTGTACCTTACACCATAGGTATTAACTAAATAATTGCTGAATGAAGGAACAATGATATGTGTTTGACAAACACTGGTTGAATGTAAGATGAATGCATGTTCATTTTTAACCTGGCCTTCTTGCTTCTTGGTAAGACTTTTATTCACGTGTCCCTCCAACCATGTATTACTCCATGGCTAGCCTCTGGATGAGCTCCTTTCTCCTTGTGCCTGTGATCCTTCACCACTATGCTTAGGAGGTGGTCTTGGAGCCTTTTGGATGGACAAGTTGGCACCTTTCTTATACAGTTTTTTAGAACAAAATTCACTACATTTACTTCTCCATCTTTCCTTTCTTCCAGCCAGTGTCCGGATAACTAAAAGCTCAACATTCCCCTTCTATTTGGAACCCTGATTTCCTGTTTCCTTTAGACCATCCTGTATACTTAAGCATTGTGCAACCCCTATTGACCTACATCCATTTGAAAGTTTAAGTCAAACTGGAATCAATGAGGACTTCAAAGTACAACATCCAAATAATGGTGTATATGGAGGATCAAGTGGAAATTCAGCTCTGAAACAGTAGTGAGACTTTAGGAAATGTATGGTGTTCATCAGATTATCCTGGCATGGGGGAAAGAAAAACATCTAAAAAGCTATAATCTTCATAGAATTATTGAATCGATAACTAGCCAGTAATCTTACCTGGGAGTGTGAATTTTCTGAACACACATGGCAAGTGCTATACATAAAATTAGAGTACCACCTACCTTACTCTTCAGCATCTAAGTGAAATCTTTCTTATAAATTTTCTTTGAATTAGAAAGTATTAAAAATGCAAAATCAAATGTAATAACTTTTAGTATTTTCCCTTTGTACTTGTTTAAAACTTTATTAGAAAATTTCAAATACATGTAAAATTAGACTATCTTAAAACCCGATGCACATACAACTTAATTTCCATAGTTATTCATTCATGTAAGTGGGAGCCTTTGCCTGTTATTTCCACTTAGAGTATTGTTTTCCCTTGATTTTCTGGGTTCTATTGGTTTGCATTAGACTACAGTTTTCTTCCTTGTTTTCCCATCTTCATTTTGCTTTTTTCTTTCTTCCTGGGCTCTATTCTCCTATCTAAATCCAAAATCAACATACAAGGCAGTGATTTGCCACAATGGCAGTTATTTAGAAAACAGCAACATAATTTGAAGAGAATAGACCCAAATCAGGGTGCTATCTAAATGAAAATGGGGGGAAAAACCCCAGTCCTTTTATAATTACACTAAATGTGAATAAATAGTTAGACTAGTATTACTACATATACATAAATACACATATCCTATCCAGTGTCCTTATTGTTAAAAGCAGTTTTAAAAACTGTTTCACAGTCTTGACACACAATTTTATTTTTAAAAGTTCAGCATTGAGGGGGGAAACATGAGGCTCAATCCACTGTCTCCTTTTTTTTAATTTTTTATTGTTGGTTGTTCAAAAACATTACATAGTTCCTGATATATCATATTTCACACTTTGATTCAAGTGGGTTATGAACTCCCATTTTTACCCCATATACAGATTGCAGAATCACATCAGTTACACATCCATTGATTTACATATTGCCACACTAGTGTCTGTTGT